>NC_057797.1:244724324-244805317 GCF_018294505.1 Triticum aestivum | reverse complement strand
GGGGGTGCATGCGTGTGTGTGTGTGTGCGCGCGCGTGTGTGTGTCACGGGGTCCTCTGTGGCGGATGTAATTTAAGTGTGCATGGCTTCATCATAGAGAGGTGATGTGTATGGCAAAGGCCACCAACGATGGGGTGCGAGAGAGAAAATGCCCGTAGAGAGGGAAGAGAAGGTGTGTGCGTGTGAGAGGAGTCGACATCGAGAGAACGTGTTTGTTCGAGAGAAACCGAGGAAGACTACTATATATCGAGGTGCATGTAGGCGGGAATTAAACAAAGGGATGGTCTTATTGGTTTCGGGGATATAGGGGAAGAGTGAGAGGCGGGCGGTAGCTAGAAGGAGATTGTTAAGTGTGAGTGTGTGTTTTACCCATCCAGGCGGAAGTTATGTGCACGAAAGAGGAGAACGATTCAATGTGGCGTTAGGATTGAGGGTAATTAACTACGTATGGAGACATAGAGACCTTGAGCGTGCATGTGTGAGAGGTATACATGTATACGTGGGATGTGTGTGTGTGTGCGCGTGCGCATGATCGACATAAAAGAAAGAAGACATAAGTCATAAGATCAATGACATGGGAGAGACGGATCGGTATGACAATATGCATGCATGTGAGAACGCAGGGAAGAAGGCCCAACAATTCAGCATGTGTTTTTGTCTTTAAGATATAATGGCGTGGGTTGGAGCATGCATCTATGGCGAGCAGAGGGAGTGAGGTGCAACGATTGTGCAAAAGAGACCAACCTATAAATGCATATGTATGGAGAGACATATATAGTGTGGGTGATAGGAAGCAAGACTCAGTGCGAGAAAGAAATGTTGATGGAGAAACTACAGATAGATACAGAGATGGAGATGCTAACTAGAGAGACATCCGCTAATTTGGGTGTTGGAGATGACCGTCGGGTGGTTCAAAGGGTGAAGTTATATATGTGTGTGAGAGGGCACTTGACTGCATGTATATAGAAACATATGTAGTGTGCGTGATAAGAATCAAGAGTGAGGGCGAGAAAGAAGGTTGATGGAGAAACAGATAAATAGAAAGATAAAGATGCTAGCTAGTGTGCATTAGAGATAGGAGTCGAGTGGATCAGAAGGCTGGGTTATGTGTGTGGGTGTGAGAGAGATAGAGAGAGGGTGCATGTGAGTCACATACAAACAGATATCAGAGAGAAATGAGATCCAGAGAGACGGAGTTTTGTGTCTGCGAGAGAGAAAGATATTTCACAACGAGAGTGATATCTAGAGAGACATACGAGGGAACGCAAGATATCTCTAGGGAGAGAGGGTGTGTGTGTGCGACATACAAGAGAACAATGGATAAATATGAGACCCTGGGAGACAGAGTTTGTGTTTGTGTGTGAGAAAGAGATATTGAAGAGGAAGAGTCGTAGGTTCTCATATCTAAGGAGCGAAAGACATCTCTGTATGAGGGGTGTGCGAGTGGCACACATGGGAATAGTAGAGAGAAATGAGACCCCGGGAGACAAAGTTTTGTGTTTGTGTGAGAGAAAGAGATTCCACATGGAGAATCATAGTTAGAGACACATAGCAGGGAGCGAGATATACTTAGAGAGAGATAGAGTGATGAAGGTCGAGGGAGAGAGTACCGTCAGTGTGTTACGAAGATAAAAGATCATTGTCGACATACAGGTAGCACGAGAGATACCTGAGAGACGATGAACGTGTATAGGTCCAGAGAGATAGTCCTATAAAAGCATGAGTGATAGATATATGAGACGAATATCTGGATTAAAGGGGATTCAAATATTTAAACTGGAAATCACGGCATCGATAATATCATAACGCAAATTGGTGTATCAAACATGCATATTCATTTGAATTTGGGCACACGTGTAATGTTATATAGTTTATCAATATTGGTCATCCATAGATTCTTCAATTACAAACAATGCATGGTTTATATGCAATTAATGTCTAAACGGGATTCCACTATATGTTGCATGTGTGAAACACATTATACATGTTTGAGAAGTAAAAAAACCCGCATGAAACACACATTAATTGGAGACAGTTAGCGAGGAATGCATACATTGGATTTCAACATAAAGTGGTTTCAAATATTTGAAAATCCAAATTGATGGATACAACCTTATGAATCCAGGATCATGCCATTTGTAAACCATATTTATGTATAAATGGTGTTGTGCTTTTCAAAGTATATATAAAAAAATGATGTATATAGAATGTACCAATTGAAAATGGATCCCGCCCGAAAAAAATTATAATACAAACGGGATTCGAATTGAGTTGGCACGGTAAACGTGCACTCTGCAAAATTTGGACGAAGCGGGGAAAGTCGCAGTAACCTCCCGAAACTAAAATCTGCGAGATGGAAATCACTACTGCCTATCCCTGCCACGCAAAGCCTATCTGTTGGATTTCTATAGGTTTCGATAGCGGTAGGTTTGTAATTTCACCCAAACGTGAAGTAACCGCCTCTCACCCGGATTCATACATAGTGGGCGCCAAAACACAGTGTGTCCTCGGCCGAAATCGACTCCCTCCCCGATTCATATTCATACACGGTGGGCGCCAAAAACAAACTCTCGTCGGCAAATATTCGGTGTATGTGAGATTACCGTCCTATCCCCAACCGACTAATGTTATTGTGATGTAGTAGAAATTTGAAACGGGGGCTAAGTTTGTAAATTTCCTCGCATTTGAGAAAAGTGCGCCATGAATACATGGTTCCCCCCTTGCTCTCTACCTCCCTTTTCCCCATTCGTACTCCGTGGGCGCCAAAACACCCTCTCCACCCCACCCTCCTCCGTTTGCCGCCGTCCGCCACCCCATCCACCCCCGTCCTCCTCCACCATGCCGGAGCTGATACCCTGACGCCGTCGTCCATTACAAGAGATCGACATGTCTCATCCACGGCTTAGGACCGGGATCCTTGCATCCCGTCCTCTCGCTTCATCCCCGCCGTCGTCCACCTTGTCGGAGCCGCTCCTACGACCATCTCGTCCACCGTGCCTCGCCGCCACCGTCTACCCTCCTAGATCTGCTTCCACGCCGCCGACAGCCATCTCTACCGCAGCACCGTCAAATTCTCAGCAGATGCGTACATGGCACCACACCAGAGGCGGTACTCTTTCGTATCTTCTCAACTTATTTATCGCAGCAAGAAAATAGATCGCCACTGCTTTACTCTGATTTCTTGTCTTGGTTGCGAAGTTGCCTTTGTCCGGTTTGCACCTTCAAATCCGCCATGGCACGCTCAACACTATACTCCCAATGCTTATGGTTTTCCCCTTTTATATTCCACACTAGTTAAATCACAGTAGACTAAATTTCAAAATTGGGTCAGTCGATTTTTCAAAGCTCGCCGGAGTTCGCCGGTGCGATCGAAGGGGCTCGGGTAGTTGTGGGGCCTCGCCGAACGAAGAAAACTCGATGCGGGTGGGGGTTGGGGCGGGGTGGGGGTGGGGTGGCGGAGGAACACAGGCGGTGGGGGCCGGTGGTCCGGCCGGTGGCCTGTGCGGTGTTCTGTATGGGAAGAATCAGAGACGAGGAAGAAGAAGGGTTAGGAGACGTAGGATCTTCTTCCAACCGCCTGAAATGGTCGAGAGACAGCTGGGAGTTGCATTCTTAATGCGCTCTGGTTCATCATGTGTGGGCAGTGCGCAACCAACATTTTATTATCCAAAATCTGCTTGCTCTTCTTTACCATGTTCCTCTTCCGTTCTTCTTTAATATGTACTCTCTCCGTTCCTAAATACAAGTCTTTGTATGGATTCCACCATGGACTACATATGGAGCAAAATGAGTGAATCTACACTCTAAAATGTATCTGGATACATCTGTATGTGATCCATAGTGGAAATCTCTACCAAGACTTATATTTTGGAACGGAGGGAGTATGATAGTAGTACAATATGTTCCTTGTACTGAAGATGAGCAGGGACATTTGTAGTGTAGAGGTCTATACGGTCGGTTGTGATGGACACTTTGAGCCTCTTTGATTCGTAGGATCTTGTAAACATAGGAATAGGATTTGTAGTGGTCTGCCCACTTGAATCCTATAAGAATAGAAAGGAAATGTGGGGAGTTGTGTCGCCTTTGAGAGTTACACTAATATTAACAGTACCGCACCTTCACTTGAAGAGAGCTGGTATCCGAAGCCTTTCTAGCCGTACCGGCAATACTAGCACATATATTCCAGCAAGTTCCACTTTGCTGATTTTACTCTAATGCTTAAGGTTTTCCCGTTATATCTACACTATGATCTGTGTAGCTGCTTTGTGTTGCACTAGCAGCAGTCCACTCTTGAAGCTAAACACCGCAATGACTTACAAAATTGGCACCAAGGCATTGAGTGCCATTCTGGATGCAATGAAACTCATACACTCCCAACCTGTTGATTCTTGTTCAGAATATGATCCTAATGACTATTCTAACCTCGAGGACTCAAAGGTAGATGGCCTGTCCTGTTCACCCATCAAGGTGCCTATTCTAATTTGGCAATGTTTTATTGATTGCGGGTATCTTGCATATGTTGTCTTGCATTTCTTCTACTTTGTTGCACCGCCATCTGCTTAGTTTACTCATCATATATGTCGAGATGCCATGCCCACCCATTATCAATACATATTCCATCTGTCATCATACCATGTTTTTCCACTCAAATGATGTTCTTGTGCATCAGACATCAAAAAAGAAGAGGGTGATTGCCGAACCTGAAGGAGCACCAGCAAAGTCCTTGAAAAACGTGGTGGTGCCGGAGAAATCAGACAACACCCCACTTATATTGGTTGTACAACCAGTGACACAAAACCTAGGACAGACTCCAACAGACTGTACCCATACTTCACTGGCCACACCACTAGCCCCACCACCTAGGACCTGCACTCCAGCAAAAGGTATACCGATTTCATTTGCCATAGCACCAGTTGTACCACAGAAAAATCCCACTCCAGCAAAAAGTACAGCAAGTCCACCGGCCGAAGACCTATCCCAACTGCAGAGACGGCCAATTCCTGCAGATTGGAACCCCATTCCATTTATTCCCAGCTTAAAATACATTGCTTTCAATGTTGTTAGGGACTACGTGCATATATTCCCATCATGGGAAGATTATTGTGAAGACAAACACCATTTTCACATCTTCCTGTCCAACTTACGTGTAAGTGCTATTATTCATGGTTATTATTTTCTTGTTTTCTGCTGATTGAACACATCAATGATTTACATTAGATTGTTGTAACTAGGCGAGGGTCAATCTGGATAGTCATGACGAGCGAAGCTTGCTTGTGCTTTTCAAGGAAGCATTGCAGCGGTATCGGTGTTACCTGAGGAAATCACACTTTGATGGCAAGTCTATAAATGAATTTCTGGTGAAGTCTCATGTGCTAAATTTAGAAGACATTGAATGGAAAAACCTTGTTATGCACTGGTCTCATTCCCAGGATGAGGTACTGTCTATGAAATCACATGACAATTTGAACTTCTACTTTTCCGCATGTGCCTTACGGATCTTTTTTGCAGGAAATCTGCTCGAAGAAGAATTCCGGTTTGACAAGAACGACAGGATGTTGCAAATATGCTGCCCGCTGCTTTGCTCTTGTTAGTACCTGTTGTCCTGTATCACTGTACTTGCATACATACCTGGTTCATTATGTGACAGCAGTATGCATGATAGCTTGCTTATCAATTGGTCGCTCCAAATTATCTGATCTGTACGAATGGTTACATTAGTGTAGAATATATCCAATGCCAATGTTTTTTAGCTCTGCATTGTTCTTGTAAGTACATGTTGTCCTTTATCAGTGTACTTATAATGATAGGTAGTTGTTCATGTACCATCACTCTGCAGCTTATTTTCCTTTGCCCTCCATTTTCTACACATCAGATCTATATTTACTCTTACCATAAGGTTGGTACTGAAGAAGTTTAGTTGTGCATTGCTCTTGGTTGTACCTTTTGCCTGTATCACTGCACTTACATTTATAGCTACTTGGTTATGTAGCATCACTCTTCATCTTATCTTAAATATTCTCCATTTTTCGTATATTATCACACCTATATTTAATCTTAACAATATGTAGAATAAAGGCAATGCTTTTGAAGAAGATTTTGTGGTAAACTTCTTCAATTGCCCCCCCATCAGCATGGACAAGGCCTTTATAGATCCTGTCTTCACCAATAATGTAAGTTTGTCCATCTCAAGCCTTCAAACTTTGTTGTATATATTTGGTTAGGCATGACTGCAACAACTGTTTATTTTTGGTGTTTGCGTCAAATTGCTTGTTTAAAGTTTATTATGTAGTTCATAAACAAAAGTTTGTCCTTTCTCAATTTAAGTTTTCAGTTGTACAACCAAGTTCCTTCTTCATACCATGTAAATTAAACTATACAGAGCAAGTGATCTTCTTTTGCACTGCATGTATGCTTCTGTTCTTTATCCGTAATCCAGTGGTGTGGTGAACCTACCCACTACAAAACAATGTCATATTCTGCAATGTCTTAACTATGAACAATGTCATATCATTCTACTATTATTTAAACAGTCTCTTTATTTGCCAATCTGAAATGGTATAAATTGACAGCACACTAACCATTGATACTTATGAGTTCTTGATCTGTAATCCAGTGGTGTCGTGAAGCTGCCAACTCCTTCACAATGTCACTTCCTGCCATGTCTTGACCTGAACAATACCATATTGTGTTAATGCAATTTTAAACTGTGTCACTTTATTCGTCAGTAAGAAATGTGATGAATTGTCAGCACTGATACTTTTATGTGCAAAACATGTCATCTGTCTGCTTGTTTATCTTTTAGAGTGAGGAAGATATAAGTGTTGAACAAGCGCAGTCTCATCATCTTGCTCAGCTGCTTGCGCTGCAGCTCCCCAGCAGGGCTAACCTTTCTTGAACTCTATTGAAGTGCTGTCGGTTTTGTATATTATTTTGTTGCCATATTTATTTGCACTGGTGGCGATCTTTGATGGCCAGTGTATGTAATCTGCTGTCTGCTTGTGCTTTATTATCATAGTGGCGAACTTTGATGCCCAGTGGATGTAATATGCCGTAATTTCTTTATTGTATAGTCTAGGTTTTTTCTTATTCACGATGCTGCAGTTATTTTACTGTATATATATCATGTATTCGCAGTAAACCGTCCAAACCATAAAATTACGGTACATAATCGTGCTGTCATGCAATCACGATGTAGGTTGGGCCTGAAATGTGTCGAACAACTCACGGGCTGGCAGCAGCCCGAAATGAACCCCGGCCCATGATTATGCGAATCAAATCACGGGCTTTTAACAGGCCAAAATTGGCTCGGTCCTTGTTTGGCCCAATTAGATATCAGCTACGAGCAGGCCGGATGCAAACTGGGCCATAGTTAGGCCCAACTATATGAAGGGCTTTTAACAGGCCGAAATTAATATAAGGCCGAAATGTTAAATGGGCCCTTAACAGGACAAAACTAATATCAGGCCGAATTACTAAGTGGGCCTTTAGCAAGTGGGCCCAAAAGCATAGTGTCTAGTTGATGGGCCGAATCTGATATGGGCCATAATTGAGCCCAAAGCCTCTTAAAGGGTCGAACCTGATCTTGGCCGTAATTTGGCCCAAAACGTGGTAGGCTTTTAACGGGCCGGATCTCATATGGGCCACTATTAGGCCCGGAGCGTGGCAGGCCATTAATGGACCAGCTCAAATATGGGCCGACATTTGGCCCAAAACATGGCAGCCAGTTAATGGGCCGGCCTACTAGGGTCCTCAAAATCTTGTGGGCCTACAGCTGGGCCGGCCCATTAATGTCGGCAAAATCTCGTGGGCCTTTAGCTGGGCCGGCCCATTATGATCCGCAAGAATCTTGTGGGCCTTTACCTGGGCCGACCCATTATGGCACATAAAAATCTGGTCGGCCTTTACCTAGGCCGGCCCATTATGGCCTGCAAAATCTTGTGAGCCTTTAGCTAGGCTAGCCCATTATGGTCCGCAAAATCTCGTGGGCCTTTAGCTGGGCCGGCCCATTATGGTCCGCAAAATCTTGTGGGCCTTCAGTTGGGCCGGCCCATTTAAACTTGATGGGCCGGTCTACGTGTCAACATATCATAGGCGCGTCTCGCCCATTGGATGAGTGACACCTATGCCAACGCGGACCTGACATGTGCCTCCTCCAGCCAATGATGATTTTACACGTGGAAAATCCCCATTGATCGGGGCTGTTAACGGGTTATCGGATCCACAACCCGACCCGATAGCTTAACGGCATTCCATTACGGTGGATGCCACGTGTCGGTCACCCTTGACGAAAGCACTTCTATGACGCACGATTTATCGTCATGGAAGTGGACACTTCCATGATGATAATTTTGGTAATGTCATGGAACACTTCTACGACAGCACATGTATGACTATCTTGATTCTGTCATAAAATCGTCATGGATGTACATGCATGACAAGAAATGTGACCTACTATGACAAACATGTATCATCACGGAAGTGTATTTTTTGTAGTGTCAAGACCAGGACTTTTGACAGGCTACACAAGTGCTGAAGGCATTGGGTTGATGAGTTACCGACGGTTCTTTGGTCGATCAGAACGACGCCAAATCGAGCCACTGGCCAGACACCATTTGCCCGGGTATATGGGGCAGAAGCAGTTCTCCCCACGGAACTCATATACGGGTCACCTCGAGTGCTTGCTTATGATGATCTTGAGCAAGAGCAGTTGCGCCAAGATTATGCGATGCTCCTTGAGGAAAATCATCTCTGGGCTGCTGTGCGAGATGCTCGCTACCAACAAACCTTGCGCCGCTACCATAGCCGCAATGTTCATATGCGAAGCCTTGAGGAAGGCGACCTTGTTCTTCGGCGTTTTTAATCCGCCAAGAATTCCAACAAGTTGACGCCAAAGTGGGAAGGCCCTTATCGGATAATACAAGTCACTAGACCCGGCGCAGTCTGCCTGGAGACCGAAGATGGAATTCCAGTGAGCAACTTGTGACGCCACAAGACCGGCGCTCCAGATGCCTTCCATGGATTCTGAGTTTTGTCGTGTGATTTGTTTGGTTCGTTGCATTCATCATTGCATCATGTGCATTGCATCATGTCATCTTGCAACCCGTTTTAAAACTCAACCAAATAAATGGCATAGATCTTTCGATCTATTTAAATCAAGGGAATTCACATGGTGAAATTCTCTTTAAAACATACCCTCCCAATATATTAGGGAGCTATAATGAATATTCAATTCACTTGGAATCACCCATAACACAATTACACTACTCTTCAAATCTTCTTTTATCCGACTCAACTTCCTATCCTTCCTTTTTGACCATTTAAGTTAAATTGAAAATTGGGTTGCAATTTAATTTTCTCCATATATGTTCGAAATCTGCCCAAATATCACATCTAATGTGTGGGAGCATCTCCTCAAATCTCAACCCATTTAGAGTCCATTCGAATGGGATTCGAAATTCAAACATGTTGAATCAAATTCAATATGTGCGAATTTATTTTCTCTAAAAATCATCTTGCCATTTTATTTAAATTCCTCGCTTTTTTGTGAGTCCGGGAAATTATCCCCTGCCCAAATTCCTTCTCCAACCCTTTTCTTTCTCTCATTTTCTTTCTTTGCTATCTACTGTTTTGGCAAATAATGAGAAATGGGAGAGAGAAGCCTAATTGGCCACCTGGGCCTACCAACCTTCCGCGCCGGCCCACTTAGGTCATCTCTATGGCCCAGCCTAGCCGCCCCTTGGCTATCCCTAACCCCCTTCCTTGCCCAATCCCCTTCTCCACTCTCTCCCTCTCGTCCGCCCACACCGCCGCCGCTCACACATCGCTACCAGGGGAGGGCCCGATCCCCTCGACCGAGGCCTTGGCCTCCGTCCATGGCGCCCGTGTAGGCGATCCCGTAGGTCACTGCACCACGCCACCTCTGTCTTCCTCGCCCTCCGATACGTCCATTTTGCATCATGCTTTTATATCGATATGTATTGCATTAGGGGCTGTTATTACATATTATGTCACACTACTTATGCCTATTCTCTCTTATTTTACAAGGTTTACAAGAAGAGGGGGAATGCCGGCAGCTAGGATTCTGGGCTGGAAAAGGAGCAAATATTAGAGACCTATTCTGCACATCTCCAAAAGTCCTGAAACTTCTAGAGGGGGCCCACACCCTGGCCACGAGTGTGGGGGCGTGCCCCCTGCCTCGTGGGCCCCCTGGTGGCCCTCCGATGCCCATCTTTGACTATATGAGGTCTTTCATCCGAGAAAAAATAATAAGCAAGCTCACGGGACGAAACTCCGCCGCCACGAGGCGGAACCAATCTAGGGCTCCGGCAAACCTGTTCTACCGGGAAACTTCCCTCCGGGAGGGGGAAATCATCACCATCGTCATCACCAACGATCCTCTCATTGGGAGGGGGTCAATCTCCATCAACATCTTCACCAGCACCATCTCATCTCAAACCCTAGTTCATCTCTTGTATCCAATCTTTGTATCCAAACCTCAGATTGGTACCTGTGGGTTGTTAGTAGTGTTGATTACTCCTTGTAGTTGATGCTAGTTGGTTTACTTGGTGGAAGATCATATGTTCAGATCCATTATGAATATTAATACCCTCTGATTATGAACATTAATATGCTTTGTGAGTAGTTACGTTTGTTCCTGAGGACATGGGAGAAGTCTTGCTATAAGTAGTCATGTGAATTTGGTATTCATTCGATATTTTGATGAGATGTATGTTGTCATCCCTCTAGTGGTGTCATGTGAACGTCGACTACATGACACTTCACCATTGTTTGGGCCTAGAGGGAGGCATTGGGAAGTAATAAGTAGATGATGGGTTGCTAGAGTGACAAAAGCTTAAACCCTAGTTTATGCGTTGCTTCGTAAGGGGCTGATTTGGATCCATATGTTTCATGCTACGGTTAGGTTTACCTTAATACTTCTGTTGTAGTTGTGGATGCTTGCAATAGGGGTTAATCATAAGTGGGATGCTTGTCCAAGTAAGGGCAGTACCCAAGCACCGGTCCACCCACATATCAAATTATCAAAGTACCAAACGCGAATCATATGAACGTGATGAAAACTAGCTTGACGTTAATTCCCATGTGTCCTCGGGAGAGCTTTCCTTCATATAAGAGTTTGTTCAGGTTTGTCCTTTGCTACAAAAAGGATTAGGCCATCTTGTTGCACTTTATTTACTTTTATTACTTGCTAATCGTTACAAATGACCTTATCACAAAACTATCTGTTACCAATAATTCCAGTGCTTGCAGAGAATACCTTACTGAAAACTGCTTATATAGTGTGCTGAAATTTACTGTCCCTTGTTACTATGGAACATAATCCTTTGAGGGGATTGTTCAGGGTATCTTCACCCCGACCAGTAGAGAAAAGAGTTTCTCCTCAACCTACTGAACCTACTGAAAATGTTTACTTTGAAATTCCTTCGGGTATGATAGAGAAACTGCTAGCTAATCCTTTTGCCGGAGATGGAACATTGCATCCTGATTTACACTTAATCTATGTGGATGAAGTTTGCGGATTATTTAAGCTTGCAGGTATGCCCGATGATGTTATCAAGAAGAATAATGTCGGTGTCAAAACCGGCGGATCTTGGGTAGGGGGTCCCGAACTGTGCATCTAGGCCGGATGGTAACAAGAGGCAAGGGACACGAAGTTTTACCCAGGTTCGGGCCCTCTCGATGGAGGTAAAACCCTATGTCCTACTAGATTAATATTGATGATATGGGTAGTACAAGAGTAGATCTACCACGAGATCAGAGAGGCTAAACCCTAGAAGCTAGCCTATGGTATGATTGTTGCTGTGTATGTTGTCCTACGGACTAAAACCCTCCAGTTTATATAGACACCGGAAAGGGTTAGGGTTACACAAAGTCGGTTACAATGGTAGGAGATCTGAATATCCATATCGCCAAGCTTGCCTTCCACGCCAAGGAAAGTCCCTTCCGGACACGGGACGAAGTCTTCAATCTTGTATCTTCATAGTCTAGGAGTGTGGCTGAAGGTATAGTCCGGCTATCCGAACACCCCCTAATCCAGGACTCCCTCAGTAGCCCCCGAACCAGGCTCCAATGACGATGAGTCCGGTGCGCAGATTGTCTTCGGCATTGCAAGGCGGGTTCCCCCCCCCCCCAAATTCCGTGCACCTATTGAATAAAGTCCGGTTTTCTGTAGATGTTGTGCTCCTTGGCTTCTACATCCAATAATGGCCGCTTCCCATGTGTCAAAAGAATATGAAAAGTCTGAGTGCTTTTACATTCACACCCCTAGCCGCCTAAATGAGCTGCCCTATTTAAGGGGACGAGGATTTAGATCCAAACCACATCTTCCCCCTTTCGCGAGTGTTCATCAGAGCGCATCTGACAAAGGTCCATTCCACCATGGTCAGTCATCACAACTCCTCCCCTCGCCCTTCCAGCCCTTAGCCCGGGTACTGGGAGAGATGCTCCGTCCTGCATAGTGAGCTGGTGAAGCTCCCGACCAAGGGATTCCTCCCCCCGGCCTACACGATCCCGGTTCGAGCCGGTCTCGCCACCTATAACGGTGGGAGGCAAGCGGAAAGTGCCCCCAATCCCTCCAAAGGAGAGCGGGTGTGCCTCGTCCCTTATTTAATAAGGGGGCTCGGGTTTCCAATCCATCCATTTCTCCGGGGGCTGCTGGAGTTCTACGGCCTCCAGCTACATAATCTTACGCCAGCCTCCGTATTGCATATCGCGGGCTACTTAGCCCTCTGTGAGCTGTTTTTGGGCGTCGAGGCTCATTTGGGGCTATGGAAAAGGTTATTCTGCCTTTTGCCCCACTCTAAGGAGGGGTCAATGTATCAAGTGGGCGGAGCCGAAGTGTGGCGCATCGCCGGGACCGGATATCTGTCCGGAACCCCAAAGAAGGCGTCCGAAGACTGGCCCTCGGAATGGTTCTATATAGAAGACGTCCCGCTGCCGGATCCTGTCCGGATCGGCCTCCCTGAATTCGACAGTACTCCCTTAAAGAAGCGCCTAAGCTGGCGTCCACGGAGCCCTCAAAGGGAAAGTGACAGGGACATCATTTACCTGATGGGCCGAATAAGATTGTTGGCCCATTCCGGATTAACCATGATCGGAGTTATGGCCGAATGCATCATGCGGGGGGTGCAGCCGCTTCAGTATAGAAGCCACCCCATGTGGGATTTCAACGGGGAGGACGACGACACCCGCTATGGCCGTAAGGGGCCGGATTCAGTTGCCGCTCTACTAACGATCTTGTCCACTTTGTATAAGGGAGAGGAGGAGGAATTTCTCTGCGTCAACCCACAAGGTGGATTCTCTATGCACAATCCCCCAAGCTGGGTAAGTGGTTGCATTTAATTGCTCATCCCTTTTGTATTCCATTGTTAAATATTCAGTCTGACGACTTCAACGCAGGAACTACGCCGGGCTATTAAGGAAATAAGCAGCCCTCCTCCACAACCTGAGGACCCAGGACGGTCCCTCGACCCGGCCTCTCAAGAGGATCTGGACATATGTGTGGAGCTAATTGATGGAGTGTTCCATCAATTGAGCATGGACAATGCCTTGGTGGCCATTACGGCTGATTAACCAGGGCTAATTCCGGCCTCCCAGGTAACTAAGATCGAAGTCCCAGTATCCCGAATAGGTGTCCGTCCTCTCGTGTTTTTAGTTTCCTGATTACAACCGAACTTTGCAGGGGAGGTTTTTGAGGCAGAAGGCCGAACCTGCGGCGACAAGCCAACGAGGGGCCGCAGGGCCCCGTGGGCAGAAAAGAAGTGCAGTCCGGACCGAGGCATCAGCGCAAAGGTATGGCGCGCCCCCCTATCCCAGGTGTTATACCTTCGAGGCACATTTGACACTCGTGCTCTCTTCAGGACAAAGAGACCTCGCCGGACTATATCCGGAGAGGCTGCCAATCACGCCTCCAAGCCTGGTCCGGGGGCGGAGGCGAATGCAAGGCGCGTGCCAGACGCTCCTCCGACGGAGGATGCGGACAGGTTGTCTGTCACCAACTCTGAGGTGGAGAGTGCCATGAACCACCGGCGCCGCCGGACAATTCTTCGCGATGCTTGCTTCTCCGAAGGGGCGTTAGATGCCTTCAATTTGGGAGATGCGTACCTCCGTGCCGCTCAAAATGGTCTAGCCAGAGCCACGGAGCAATATGTAAAAGACATACGGGTAAGAAAATTTTGGTAATTATATATAGACCAGTAGCCCTCGAGACTTGAAACAGTTAGAATAACTGATTTAAGGATCATTTGTTATGCAGGTTCTTACAGAAAAGAATTCCCTACTATCCAAGGAGCTGGAAGAGTGCAAAGCCCAAATTGAGGCTGCACTGGCCGCAGCAGGGGAGCCCAAGGAGACCCCCTCTGGTAATATACACATTGAAAGATAAGTATTTTGTGAAGCACGACATGGGTGCGAATCTGACAAATGAAATTGTAGATGGCGCCGGATTGAATCCGGAAAGGCAACACCTCCTACGCCAGCTAAAGGCTGGTGAGAAGGTGCTGACAACGGTGAGGCGGGAGAAGAACGATCTCCAGGATGCCAACACCAAGCTGGGCGTCGAGCTGAAAGATGTTCGTGCCCAGCTGTCAGACTCCGTGAAGGAGAATTAGCGGTTTTGGCGTGGCATATTTAGTAAGTTCTTGAATGAACCTTTAAAAGAAAGTTCGGCGGGGAAGTCGACTAACAGAGCAATGTCTGTAGGTGCGCTAACAGGTCGTCCTGCAGAGGAGATGCCCGGTTCTACGGGTGATCTTCTTCCCGAGCTCTCGCAACTGCTCGATCGAGTTCGGCTGGCAATGCAAGGCGTCGCCCAGGCCCTATGGCCATCCATCTCCATGCCCGAAGGTCTTGAAGAGCTTGCGGAGAAGCTAAAGGGAGCATGGCGGCGCTTCCGATTGTGGAAGATATCGGCCTGCCGTCAAGGTGCTAGGGAGGCCTGGGCCATGGTGAAGACGCGGTACTCAAAGGCTGACCCCAACCACATGGCCGAGGTCGGTCCTATAGGACCCGATGGGAAGGAGATCCATGTAAGCTTAGTATACGGCCAAGTAGAGTTGGCCGCAAAGTATTCCCAGCAGGACTATAAATTAGACAGCCTGTTAGATGGTATTGAAGAGGAATACAATCAGTCAAAATGACTATGTAATTTAATTGACATTTATAAAGCCTTCTAGCCGGATTGTAGATCGTTTGTCATGGCCGACCTTTTTGCTTCAGCCTTAGGACCTGATGGTCCGGAGTGTGTCCGAATTCCCATACGGTTATATAAGAACCGGGGAATGCATGGAGACCAGGCGTGGGGGTCATTAGTGCGTGAACAGACAAGTGTCCGGCTAGTTATGTTATATTACATGGTTAGTAAGAAACATCTTCCAGGGAGAATAGTTCCGTTAGGGGTTCCTTTCCCTGGGAGGCATGCCCTAAAGTGCATGTCCATGCTGCAAAAAGAAACGTAGGAAAAACATCTGGAGGCATATAGAAAAATAAAAAAATATCATCTTTAGTTCACCGACCGAATATTCCCTTAAGAACGCTAGCTTTCGGCTTCACCCAGTCTGAGGTACACGTCCGGCTGACCTGGCAGTAACAATTGCAGAGGTGCTCCCTTTACCACCTAGCCGAACAATCGGGAACGTAGGGGTAAGCACAGGAGCCAAGCAACCCAACTTGGCCAAAACGTAAGTCATATTGATGCATATAATGGTGAATAAAAGGTACATGCGGAAGCGTAACACATGTGGTGGGCATGAAGCCCGTATAAATAAGCTTCTGTTTAAAGAAGCCCCCAGGTTTAATGAGCGTGGATAGCACGTCACTTTATGAGCCTTTAAAGGCTATAAGAGAGAGAGAAGGAGAGAAATGTAAGACAGAAAGTATATAAAAAATGGACAGAGTAAGGAGACGAACACAGGATCCGGCGCTAGGCATAGAATCTTCGGAGACGGGCTGTGTTCCATGGGCTCGGCTCGAGTCGGTTATCCGATGCATTTCGCAGGTGGTACGCTCCACCAGTCAGGACTTGGTCAATTATGAAGGGACCTTCCCACTTGGGCTTGAGTTTGTCCTTTTTCTTGTCCGACAGTCGTAGAACTAATTCGCCAACGTTGTAATTTTTGGCTAGTACTTCTCTGCTTTGGTATCTTCGAGCCTGCTATTGATAGAATGCGGAACGGGCTTTTGCCACGTCGCGCTCCTCCTCTAATGCGTCCAAACTGTCCTGCCGATCGAGCTCGGCTTCTCTTTCTTCGTACATGCGCACTCGAGGTGAGTCATGAATTATGTCGCAAGGCAAAACTGCCTCTGCGCCGTACACCATAAAGAATGGTGTGTATCCGGTGGTGCGATTCGGCGTGGTCCGCAGCCCCCAGAGTATGGAGTCGAGCTCCTCTACCCAATGCGTGTTAGATTCCTTGAGGGACCGCACTAATCTGGGTTTAATGCCGCTCATGATAAGACCATTTGCATGTTCGACCTGGCCGTTGGTTTATGGGTGATAGACGGAAGCATAATCGAGCTTGATGCCCATGTTTTTGCACCAGAGTTTTACCTTGTCGGCCGTAAAGTTCGTGCCATTATCAGTGATGATGTTGTGGGGAACGTCGTAACAGTGTACAACCCTGGATATAAAGTCTATCACAGGTCCGGATTCGGCCGTCTTGACAGGCTTGGCTTCTGTCCATTTGGTGAACTTATCCACCATGACCAGTAAGTATTTGTGCTTGTGGGTTCCGCCTTTAAGGGGTCCAACCATATCAAGCCCCCAGACCGCAAAGGGCCAAGTGATGGGGATAGTTTGGAGGGCGGTGGGTGGCATATGGCTTTGGTTTGCAAAGAGCTGGCAACCGGTGCATCATTGGACTAAGTCTTGGGCGTCTGCCTGGGCCGTCGGCCAGTAAAAGCCTGTACGGAAAGCCTTGCTCACAAGGGACCGAGCTGCAGCGTGATGACCGCCAAGTCCGGCATGAATTTCCGCGAGGAGGTTCCGCCCTTCCTCTTCGGAGATGCACCTTTGAAGGACTCCGGTAGTGCTTTTCTTATAAAGCTCTCCCTCGTGGACTTTGTAGGCTTTGGATCGCCGCACTATGCAGCGTGCATCGTTTTGGTCCTCGGGGAGTTCCTGCCTAATAAGGTAGGCGAGGAATGGTTCTGTCCACGGGGCGATGACGGCCATTATTGCGTGGGCTGAAGTTGTTATTTCATTGGCAGAGCCGCCGATTGTGTCAGAATGTTCGGTGTCGGGCAGTGCGGTTGGGTCCGGGCTATTGTTGTGCGGCTCCCCTTCCCATACTACGGATGGCTTGAATAGCCTTTCCAAGAAGATGTTGGGGGGACTACATCGTGTTTTGCGCCGATGCGTGCCAGGACATCTGCCGCCTGATTATTTTCCCGGGCTATGTGGTGAAATTCAAGCCCTTCGAATTGAGTTGACATTTTTAGGACGGCGTTGCGGTAAGCCTCCATCTTTGGATCCTTGGCGTCGAAGTCTCCATTTATTTGGGATATTGCGAGGTTCAAGTCCCCGCGCACCTCTAGGCGTTGAATGCCCATGGATACTGCCATCCGGAGACCATGTAAAAGGGCCTCATATTTGGCTGCATTGTTGGAGTCTGTGTACATAATCTGGAGTACGTATTGAACTGTGTCTCCTGTGGGGGACGACAAAACGACACCAGCCCCTAGTCCAGCCAACATCTTGGAGCCATCGAAATGCATGATCCAATTTGAATACGTGTCGTATTCTTTAGGGAGTTCGGCCTCCGTCCATTCTGCGACGAAGTCGGCCAAGACTTGTGACTTGATGGCTCGCCGTGGCTTATAAGTTATGTCGAACGGGAGGAGCTGAATGGTCCATTTTGCAATCTGGCCCGTTGCGTCACGATTATTTATAATATCGTTAAGTGGTACTTCCGAGGCTACTTTGATTGAACAATCTTGAAAGTAGTGTCATAGCTTCTGGGATGCCATGAATACCGGTACGCAATCTTTTGATAATGCGGGTACCGTGATTTGCAGGGAGTGAGGACAGTGGACACATAATAGACCTGCTTTTGAAGGGGGAATTTGTGTCCGTCCATTTCTCGTTCGACGACGAGCACTGCGCTTACAACCTGATGTGTTGCTGCTATGTACAATAGCATTGGTTCGCCAGTGTTTGGCGCGGCCAGGACTGGGTTTGTTGCCAATATGGTTTTTATTTCGTCGAGTCCGACCGTGGCTGCATTCGTCCATTTGCAGTGTTCGGTGCGCCGAAGGAGGCGGTAAAGGGGTAGGGCCTTTTCTCCCAAGCGGGAGATAGAGCGGCTTAGAGCCGCCACGCATCCGGTTAACTTTTGTATTTGTTTGAGGTCCTTTGGGATATCCAGTTGCGACAGAGCTTGGATCTTGACTGGATTTGCTTCAATTCCTCTACCGGATACAATGAAGCCCAACAGCTTTCCGGTTGGAACACCGAAAACGCATTTTTCCGGGTTGAGCTTGATGTCGTATGTTTGGAGGTTATCGAGTGTGAGCCTCAAGTCGTCTACTAGAGATTCGACATGTCTTGTTTTGATGACCACATCATCTACATATGCCTCCACTGTTTTGCTGATCTGGTTTGCCAGACATGTCTGAATCATGCGCTGATATGTTGCGCCGGCGTTTTTGAGCCCAAAGGGCATTGTGTTAAAGCAGAATGGGCCGTATGGTGTGATGAATGCCGTTGCGGCTTGGTCTGGTTCTGCCATCTTGATTTGATGGTAGCCGGAATATGCGTCCAGGAAACACAACGAATCGTGTCCTACGGTAGCGTCGATAATTCAATCGATGCGGGGGAGGGGAAGGGATCCTTTGGGCAAGCCTTGTTAAGGTCTTTAAAATCAACGCACAGGCGCCAGGATTTGTCCTTCTTTGGTACCATCACCAGGTTTGCTAGCCAGTCCGGATGTTTTATATCTCTGATGAATCCGGCATCCAATAGCTTTGCTAGCTCCTCTCCCATGGCATGTCTCTTAGGTTCAGAAAAACGCCGAAGAGCCTGTTTGACAGGTTTGAATCCTGTTTGGATATTTAAGCTGTGCTCGGCCAGCCTGCGTGGGATTCCTGGCATGTCTGAAGGGTGCCAGGCGAAAATGTCCCAGTTCTCTCGTGGGAACTCTCGCAGTGCGGCGTCTACGTCAGGGTTTAACTGTGCCCCGATGGAAGCTGTTTTATTGGGGTCCGTTGGATGGACTTGGAATTTGACTATTTCGTCCACCGGTTTAAAGGAGGTGGACTTGGATCTTTTGTCGAGTACCACATCATCCCTATTCACCGTAGAGCGCAGCACCGTTAGTTCCTCAGCCGCTAGGGCTTCGGATAGTGCCTCGAGGGCCAGTGCGGCTGTCTTGTTTTCGGCGCGGAGTGCTATGTCCGGATCACTAGCGAGAGTGATGATCCCGTGGGGCCCGGGCATCTTGAGCTTCATGTACCCGTAATGGGGTATTGCTTGGAAGATTGTAAATGCTTCCCGCCCTAGCAGAGGGTGATAACCGCTGCTGAACGGAGCCACATGGAACGTGATTTCTTCGGACCTGTAATTATCCGGTGTGCCGAACACCACATCTAGTGTGATTTTTCCTGTACAACGTGCTTCCCGACTAGGGATTATTCCTCTAAAGGTTGTGGTGCTTCGCTCAATGCGGTTCCAGTTTATTTCCATTTTTTGAATAGTTTCCTCATAAATGAGGTTCAATCCGCTGCCGCCGTCCATGAGTACCTTGGTAAGATGAAAGCCATCCACTATTGGACTGAGGACCAATGCGGCTAGTGCTCGGGCTGTTCGTAATTTAGGTTCGCCACTGGCATTGAAAGTAATGGCCGTGTCACTCCATGGGTTTGTTGCTACTTGGTAGACTTCGGCAAGGCTGTGGAGTGTCCTTTTTCGCATATTATTTGATGTGAAAGTCTCGAAGACTGTTAATACCGTATTGGTGTCTCTGGGGTGGCTTTCTTTGGCCTCCGGAATTAGGAGATTCTCGCCAATTTTGGCCACCTGCCAGAGTATCGAACATGCTCTAAGGCTGTGAGTTGGTGTGGCGTCCTCCGTACTTTGAATTTTACAAGGTCCATTAAGCCATCCTTCCAATACGGTTCCATGCCCTGTAGAGGGTTTTTGCTTTTTGGTGTTTGACCCGGGTGTCTGGCGGTGATGCACCCTTTTATTTCAGACTGGGTTTGCAGTTAGGGCCGGATTGTCCTAAATTTTTTTTTCGGTTTTCCGGGCGCTTTCCATCGCACAGTACTTTCGTACTATGGACGCCAAGTCAGCGAAGCGTGTAATATCACGGCGACTTATGGCGTTGAGGATTCCCTTGTCCACGCAATTATTGCAGAAGAATGAAATCGCGTCTTCCTCGCGGCAGTCCTTTATCCTGTTCATTACCAGGAGGAATCTGGCCCAGTAATGATGTATTGTTTCTTCGGGCTCTTGCCTAATTTGGGATAGATCGCTAATGTTCGGGTGGGTGGGTGGAATTAAATCCGAAGCCTCACCCCATCTGAGGCTCAGAGGCCGAGGAATTTCCGAACTCGAAAATTTAGGTTCCTGGACGTTGTTCAATGAATCCAGTCCATCGCCTGACTCTAAGTTTAGGTCTTGAGTGATATCATCCCCTCCGCGGGTATCTGGCTTGGAGGGGTCGGGAATCCGGACGTAACGAGTCCTCAAGATAGATGAAGGGTCGCCGCACTGTCCCTCTACCACGGCAACGTGATGGGTGACTTGGGGGGAGTTAATCTCTCTCAGATCGGGTTTAGGCCCAATCTGGTAGTAATCCGTAGTGACTCCCAGAGCGGCGAAGCGATCCAAGAGCTTGTTTATGGAAGAGAGCTCCATTGGATCTAACTGCTCAGCGAGTTCCGAGCTGACATGAAGATTGTTTTCGATGGCCCGAGAGGTCATCGTCGGCGCAGAAGCCGAACGGGCGGTCATAAGAAAACCACCTAGCCGGAGGGTTTGGCCGACAGCCAAAGCTCCCTTAGCAATGGTGCTGTCTTTAAAGACGGGGCGAGGCATCCTTCCTGATGGCGACGACACAGAGGAATTCTCAATGAAAGCACCAATGTCGGTGTCAAAACCGGCGGATCTTGGATAGGGGGTCCCGAACTGTGCGTCTAGGCCGGATGGTAACAGGAGGCAAGGGACACGAAGTTTTACCCAGGTTCGGGCCCTCTCGATGGAGGTAAAACCCTACGTCTTGCTAGATTAATATCGATGATATGGGTAGTACAAGAGTAGATCTACCACGAGATCAGAGAGGCTAAACCCTAGAAGCTAGCCTATGGTATGATTGTTGTTGTGTATGTTGTCCTACAGACTAAAACCCTCCGGTTTATATAGATACCGGAGAGGGTTAGGGTTACACAAAGTCGGTTACAATGGTAGGATATCTGAATATCCGTATCGCCAAGCTTGCCTTCCACGCCAAGGAAAGTCCCTTCCGGACACGGGACGAAGTCTTCAATCTTGTATCTTCATAGTCCAGGAGTCCGGCCTAAGGTATAGTCCGACTATCGAAACACCCCCTAATCCAGGACTCCCTCAGTCTTACCTTTATCTTTGAAGGGAGAGGCATTGACATGGTATAGGCTATGTGATGATATGGGATCATGGGACTACAAGCGATTGAAATTGGAATTTCATAGAAGTTTTATCCTATGCATCTTGTTCATTGTGATCGTAATTATATATATAATTTTTGGCCTCGCGAAGGAGAAAGCATCGCTCCAGCATGGGGATGGCTTAAGTCAATGTTATATTCATGCCCCAATCATGAGCTCTAAAAAGAAATGATTATTCCAAAATTTTATGCTCGGCTTTCTCTCAGTAATCGCTCCATGCTTGATACTTCTTGTAATGGATCTTTTATGATGAAGACTATTGAATTCAAGTGGGATTTATTAGAAAGAATTAAACGCAACTCTGAAGATTGGGACCTTGACGAAGGTAAGGAGTCTGGTACACCTAAGTTTGATTGTGTTAAATCTTTTTATAGATACCGATGCTTTTCGTGAATTTAGCACTAAATATGGACTTGACTTTGAGATAGTAGCTTCTTTCTGTGAATCCTTTGCTACTCATGTTGATCTCCCTAAGGAGAAGTTGTTTAAATATAATCCTTCCATTGAAGTAAAAGTAGTTGCATCTATTAAAGTTGAAGAAAAGACTATCACTTACGATGATCCTGTTGTTCCTACTGCTTATATTGAGAAACCACCTTTCCCTGTTAGAATAAAGGATCATGCTAAAGCTTCAAATGTGGTTAACAAAAGTAATATTAAGACGCACAAACCCCCTGAGAAAATTAAAGTTGAACCTAAAATTGCTATGGTTAAAGATCTCTTGGCCGATGATATTGATGGGCATGTTATTTACTTCTGCAATGAAGCTGCTAGAATTGCTAGACCTGATGCTAAAAACAAACATAGACCTGTTGTAGGCATGCCTGTTATTTCTGTTAAAATAGGAGATCATTGCTATCATGGCTTATGTGATATGGGTGCTAGTGCAATACCTCATTCCTTATACAAAGAAATTATGCATGATATTGCACCTGCTGAGATAGAAGAAATTGATGTTACAATTAAGCTTGCTAATAGAGATACTCTTTCACCGATTGGGATTGTTAGAGATGTTGAAGTCTTGTGTGGGAAAGTTAAATATCCTGCTGATTTTCTTGTTCTTGGTTCCCCACAAGATAGCTTTGTCCCATTATATTTGGTAGACCCTTCTTGAATGCTGTTAATGCTAAGATAGACTGCAATAAGGATATTGTTTCTGTTGGTTTAGGGGATATGTCTCATGAGTTTCATTTTGCTAATTTTTGTAGACAACCCCATAATAAAGAATTGTCTAGTAAAGATGAAATTATTGGTCTTGCTTCTATTGTCGTGCCTCCTACTGATCCTTTAGATAATATTTGCTAGACCATGAAAATGATATGTTTATGAATGAAAGAAGGGAAATAGATGAAGTATTCTTTAAACATGGACCTATTCTGAAACACAACTTGCCTATTGAAATCCTAGGGGATCCTCCTCCACCCAAGGGTGATCCCGTGTTTGAGCTTAAACCATTGCCTGATACTCTTAAATATGCTTATCTTGATGAAAACAAGATATGTCCTGTTATTATTAGTTCTAACCTTTCAGAGCATGAAGAAGAGAGATTATTGAAAACTCTGAATAAGCACCGTGCTGCTATGGGATATACTCTTGATGATCTTAACAGCATTAGTCCCACTCTATGTCAACACAAAATAAATTTGGAGAAAGACGCCAAACCAGTTATTGATCACCAACGACGGATAAATCCTAAGATGAAAGAAGTGGTAAGAAAGGAAATATTCAAGCTCCTTGAAGCAGGTATAATTTATCCCGTTGCTGATAGTCAGTGGGTAAGCCCTGTCCATTGTGTCCCTAAGAAGGGAGGTATTATTGTCGTTCCTAATGATAAAGATGAATTGATTCCGCAAAGAATTATTACAGGTTATAGGATGGTAATTGATTTCTACAAATTAAATAAAGCTACTAAAAAGATCATTACCCTTTGCCTTTCATTGATCAAATGCTATAAATACTATCAAAACATACACATTTTTGCTTTCTAGATGGTTACTCTGGTTTCTCTCAAATACCCGTGTCAGCTGACGATCAAGAAAAGACTACTTTTACTTGCCCTTTCGGTACCTTTGCTTATAGACGTATGCCTTTTGGTTTATGTAATGCACCTGCTACCTTTCAAAGATGCATGATGGCTATATTCTTTGACTTTTGTGAAAATATGTGTGAAGTTTTCGTGGATGATTTCTCTGTTTATGGATCCTCTTTTGATGATTGCTTGAGCAACCTTGATTGAGTTTTGCAGAGATGTGAAGAAACTAACCTTTTCTTGAATTGGGAGAAGTGCCACTTTATGGTTAATGAAGGTATTTTCTTGGGGCATAAAATTTCTGAAAGAGGTATTGAAGTTGAGAAAGCTAAAGTTGATGCTATTGATAAGATGTCGTGTCCCAAGGACATCAAAGGTATAAGAAGTTTCCTTGGTCATGCCGGTTTTTATAGGAGGTTCATTGAGGATTTCTCAAAAATTTCCCGGCCTCTGACTAACCTATTACAAAAAGATATTCCTTTTGTCTTTGATGATGATTGTGTAGAAGCATTTGAAATACTTAAGAAAGCTTTGATTTCTGCACCTATTGTTCGGACACCTGATTGGAAAGTACCCTTTGAAATTATGTGTGATGCTAGTGATTATGCTATAGGGGTTGTTCTAGGACAAAGAGTTGATACAAAATTAAATGTTATTCAATATGCTAGTAAAACTCTAGACAATGCCCAAAGAAACTATGCTACTACTGAAAAGGAATTCTTAGCAGTTGTATTTGCTTGTGATAAGTTCAGACCTTATATTGTTGATTCTAAAGTAACTATTCACACTGATCATGCTGCTATTAAATATCTTATGGAAAAGAAAGATGCTAAACCTAGACTTATTAGATGGGTTCTCCTGCTACAAGAATTTGATTTGCATATTATTGATAGAAAGGGAGCTGAGAATCCCGTTGCAGACAACTTGTCTAGGTTAGAGAATGTTCTTGATGACCCAGTACCTATTGATGATAGCTTTCCTGATGAACAATTAGCTGTCATAAATGCTTCTCGCACTGCTCCATGGTATGTTGATTATGTCAATTACATTGTTGCTAAATTTATACCACCTAGTTTCACATACCAGCAAAAGAAAAAAATCTATGATTTGAGACATTACTTTTGGGATGACCCACACCTTTATAAAGAAGGAGTAGATGGTGTTATTAGACGTTGTGTACCTGAGCATGAACAGGAACAGATCCTACGTAAGTGTCACTCCGAAGCTTATGGAGGACACCATGCTGGAGACAGAATTACACATAAGGTATTGCAATCCGGATTTTATTAGCATACTCTCTTCAAGGATGCTGGTAAGTTTGTCTTATCATGTGATGAATGTCAAAGAATTGGTAATATCAGTAGATGTCAAGAAATGCCTATGAATTATTCACTTGTTATTGAACCATTTGATGTTTGGGGCTTTTATTATATGGGACCTTTTCCTTCCTCTAATGGGTATACACATATTTTAGTTGTTGTTGATTACGTTACTAAGTGGGTAGAAGCTATTCCAACTAGTAGTGATGATCATAACACCTCTATTAAGATGCTTAAAGAAGTTATTTTTCCGAGGTTTGGAGTCCCTAGATACTTAATGAGTGTTGGTGGTTCACATTTTATTCATGGTGCCTTCTGTAAAATGCTTGCTAAGTATGATGTTAATCATAGAATTGCATCCCCATATCATCCACAGTCTAGTGTCCAAGTAGAACTTAGCAATAGAGAGCTCAAATTAATTTTGCAAAAGACTGTTAATAGATCTAGAAGGAATTGGTCCAAGAAACTTGATGATGCATTATGGTCTTATAGAACTGCATATAAAAATCCTATGGGTATGTCTCCGTATAAAATGTTTATGGTAAAGCATGTCACATACCTCTTGAATTAGAACATAAGGCATATTGGGTTATTAAAGAGCTCAACTATGACTTCAAACTTGCCCGTGAGAAGAGGCTTTTTGACATTAGCTCACTTGATGAATGGAGAACCCAGGCTTATGAGAATGCCAAACTGTTCAAAGAAAAAGTTAAAAGATGGCATGATAAAAGGATACAAAAGCGTGAGTTTAACGTAGGTGATTATGTATTGCTATACAACTCTCGTTTAAGATTTTTTGCAGGCAAACTTCTCTCTAAATGGGAAGCTCCTTACGTCATCGAGGAGGTCGATCGTTCTGATGCCATAAAAATCAACAACTTTGAAGGCACAAATCCGAGGGTGGTGAACGGTCAAAGAATCAAACATTATATCTCAGGTAATCCCATAAATGTTGAAACTAATATCATTGAAACTGTAACCCCGGAGGAATACATAAGGGACACTTTCCGGAACATTTCAGACTCCAAAAAGGAATAGGTGCGTGGTACGGTAAGTAAACCGACTCCAAAACAGTTCTAATGGCAATTTTTCTCCGTTTTGGAATATTTAAGAAAATAGGAAAATAAGAAGCAGACCTCAAAGGACATGAGGCTTCCACGAGGGTGGAGGGCGCGCCCTACCCCCTGGGCGCGCCCCCTGCCTCGTGGGCACCTCGTGTGCTTTCCGGACTCTGGTTTCTTGCACGATACTTCTTTTGGTCGGCAAAAATTCATTATATAATCTCCCGAAGGTTTTGACCCCGTACCACGCAAATATCTCCTGTTCTTGTTTCGAGTTGTTTCTGCTGCAGATTCGGAGCAAGATGTCTTCTCAAGAATCACTCGGGGAGAGTCGGGTGTCTCATCCAACACCAGGACCAAGAGCAATAGTGATGCTGACCACTTTGGGCCATCAACGGAAGAAGAGATGGAGGCCGACTTGAAAAGGATAGATGCCATGGAATAGGATCAAGAAGTTACTTCTCGTTTCCGATCTGGATTCACGGTGGGGGAACTACAGAGCTCAGCCATTCCAAACTCGGTTATCCCTTCCAATGTTAGATTTCTTTCTTATGAAAATATGAAAGAGAGTGTTACTTGTTCTCCCGCAGCTATGCAACATCCATGGGTGAAAGGAGCTTTAGCCGTCACTGGCAAGCTCCAACAAGAAATAATGGGCCTCAAGCAGCAAGTCAATAAGCTTGAAGAAGAGAATCGTGTCTTGAGGGGCATCATCGCCAAGAATATCACATCACCACCCCCGAAGAAGGAGACATAAACACATGGGTATGGGCACTCCCCTTGGCAACTGCCAAACTTGGGGCAGTGACCCGTTATCGTATCACCACCACTTTTATCTTTACCATTTTTCTTAATTCCATCCCTTTTGATAATATCTTGATCTAGTTGAATAAAGTTTTAGTATGATCTAGTTGTGAGTTTTGCTTTATGATCTTTCCATGTAATCGAGTCCATGAGCTATATATAATAAAGATTAGTGTTGAGTCAATGGCTTGATTATTTTGCTATGATCTTGAGGGAATAAAATAAAAGAGAAGAAATAAAGAGATCTTATGGATCTTAAGGAGATTAATGAGCTCACATATAAAGAGTATGATGAATAAAGTTGTTTAGAGTTGACAAACATAGTTTTGGTCATCGTTGCAATTAATAGGAAGTGATAAAGAAAGAGAGGTTCACATATAAATATACTATCTTGGACACTTTTATAATTGTGAGCACTCATTAAAGTATGACATGCTAAAGAGTTGACGTTGGACAAGGAAGACAACGTAATGGGTTATGTTTTCTTACATCTAAGATAAATTATATTGTCATGGATCATCCAACATGTTGAGCTTGCCTTTTCCTCTCATGCTAGCCAATTTCTTTGCACCATGTAGAGATACTACTTGTGCTTCCAAATATCCCTAAACCCAGTTTTGCCATGAGAGTCCACCATATCTACCTATGGATTGAGTAAGATCCATCAAGTAAGTTGTCATCGGTGCAACCAATAAAAATTGCTCTCTAAATATGTATGACTTATTAGTGTGGAGAAAATAAGCTTTATACGATCTTGTGATGTGGAAGAAATAAAAGCGACAAACTGCATAATAAAGGTCCACATCACAAGTGGCAATATAAAGTGACGTTCTTTTGCATTAAGATTTCGTGCATCCAACCATAAAAGCGCATGACAACCTCTGCTTCCCTCTGCGAAGGGGCTATCTTTTATTCTTGTCTTATACTTCATGCAAAGAGTCATGGTGTTATTCAGCTTTCCTTTTTACATTTTATCCTTTGGCAAGCACAATGTGTTGGAAAGATCCATATATATATAGCTAATTGGACGTGAGTTTTCATGAACTATTATTGTTGACATTACCCTTGAGGTAAAATGTTGGGAGGTAAAACTATAAGCCCCTATCTTTCTCTATGTCCGATTAAAACTCCATACCCATAAGTATTGCATGAGTGTTAGCAATTGTGAAAGAATAAATGATAGTTGAGTATGTGGACTTGCTGAAAAGCTCTTATATTGACTCTTTCCTATGTTATGATAAATTGCAATTACCTCAATGACTGAGATTAGAGTTTGTTGGTTCTCAATGAAGTTTATGATTCATACTTGAAATTGTGATTGAATTGTTACTTTAGCATAAGGGATCATATGACAATATATATATATATATATATATATATATGTTGCTTCTCTAAGAATGATCATGATGCCCTCATGTCCGTATTTTATTTTTATCGACACCTCTATCTCCAAACATGTGGACATATTTTTCAATTTCGGCTTTCGCTTGAGGACAGACGAGGTCTAAGCTTGGGGGAGTTGATACGTCCATTTTGCATCATGCTTTTATATCGATATTTATTGCATTATGGGATGTTATTACACATTATGTCACACTACTTATGCCTATTCTCTCTTATTGTACAAGGTTTACATGAAGAGGGGGAATACCGGCAGCTGGGATTCTGGGCTGGAAAAGGAGCAAATATTAGAGACCTATTCTGCACAGCTTCAAAAGTCCTGAAACTTCACGGAAGACGTTTTCAGAATATATAAAAAATATTGAGCGAAGAAAGTTCCAGAGGGGGCCCACACCCTGGCCACGAGGGTGGGGCGCGCTCCCCCTGCCTCGTGGGCCCCCTGGTGGCCCTCTGATGCCCATCTTCTGCTATATGAGGTATTTCGTCCGGGAAAAATAATAAGCAAGCTCACGGGACGAAACTCCGCCGCCACGAGGCGTAATCTTGGTGGAACCAATCTAGGGCTCCGACAGAGATGTTCTGCCAGGGAAACTTCCCCCCAGGAGGGGGAAATCATCACCATCGTCATCACCAACGATCCTCTCATCGGGAGGGGGTCAATCTCCATCAACATCTTCACCAGCACAATCTCATCTCAAACCCTAGTTCATCTCTTGTATACAATATTTGTATCCAAACCTCAGATTGGTACTGTGGGTATCTAGTAGTGTTGATTACTCCTTGTAGTTGATGCTAGTTGGTTTACTTGGTGGAAGATCATATGTTCAGATCCATTATGCATATTAATACCCCTCTGATTATGAACATGAATATGCTTTGTGAGTAGTTACGTTTGTTCCTGAGGACATGGGAGAAGTCTTGCTATAAGTAGTCATGTGAATTTGGTAATCGTTCGATATTTTGATGAGATGTATGTTGTCATCCCTCTAGTGGTGTCATGTGAATGTCGACTACATGACACTTCACCATTGTTTGGGCCTAGAGGGAGGAATTGGGAAGTAATAAATAGATGATCGGTTGCTAGAGTGACAAAAGCTTAAACCCTAGTTTATGTGTTGCTTCGTAAGGGGCTGATTTGGATCCATATGTTTCATGTTATGGTTAGGTTTACCTTAATACTTCTGTTGTAGTTGCGGATGCTTGCAATAGGGGTTAATCATAAGTGGGATGCTTGTCCAAGTAAGGGAAGTACCCAAGCACCGGTCCACCCACATATCAAATTATCAAAGTACCGAACGCGAATCATATGAACGTGATGAAAACTAGCTTGACGATAATTCCCATGTGTCCTCGGGAGCGCTTTCCTTCATATAAGAGTTTGTCCAGGCTTGTCCTTTGCTACAAAAAGGATTGGGCCATCTTGCTGCACCTTATTTACTTTTATTACTTGCTACTCGTTACAAATTACCTTATCACAAAACTATCTGTTACCAATAATTTCAGTGCTTGCAGAGAATACCTTACTGAAAACTGCTTATCATTTCCTTCTGCTCCTCATTGGGTTCGACACTCTTACTTGTAGAAAAGGCTACGATAGATCCCCTACACTTGTGGGTCATCACCCTCACGCCGCGCGCCACGCGCCTCGCCCGTCCCCTGCTCCAAGTCTTCCTCGCCAGCCTCTCCTCTCCTGCACCTCGTCCCCGGCGACCAAGATGAACAGGAACCGCACCGTGCCCTCAAGTGCCACGCCTCTGCACTGTCGTCGTCCATGGGCGCTGCCGGCCGAGCTCGAAGCTCTGCTGCTGCACCTCGTTGCTGGAGTCTCGACTCTTCTGCCTCCCCTACTCCGCCGAGCAGCGCCGTCGTCGCTTCCCCGAGCTCCTTCCTGCACCTGACCGCGTTCCAGCGGGACATCTCTGCACCTTCGTCCTGCTACTGTCGCACGACATCTCCGCATGCCACCCGGCAAGCCGCAGGAGCAGTGCCGTTGCTGCCTTGCTTCCGCATCGTGCGCCAAGTCCCTCGCCCGTGTGCCAAGTTGCCGCTATCGCCACTATTCTCGCTCGCTCCGTGTCCGTGCCTCTGCTGCTGGCCCTCGCTGCCAAGAGCCTCTCGATGGCCTCCTCCTTGCCTCTGCACCTCCGGATCCTGTTGTTGTTGCACGCAACTTTGCCCATGATGAATATGCCAAGACCAAGAGATCGACTTCATGGACTGACAAGTACCACGACGACCGTCGAGACCGCCAAGTTCCACTACCTATGAATATTTTGGAATCGCCAAGTCAGACTACAATGCGAAGACCATGTACAACTACTAATCCCGTGGATTTCACCAAGTACCTCTATGGACGACCCGACCATCTACGTAACGTGTATGACTACCATCGTCGTGGATCCGACGACGTGTGTACCATTACCGTCGACCCCCAAAGACTCCATGGACATCAAGTTCCTCGCCGTGACCCCGAACATCTCAGGAAACATGAACGACTACTTCTCGCGACGACCCGTGAACAACTACGACCCTTTGACCTGAACCGTCTGAAAAGGCACGCTTCGAAGGTATAACCGCCGAGACGATGCCCATGCACGAATGCATGTTGCATGAGATGAACCGTATGTTTGCATCATGTCCGAATTGTCACTCGTTTCCATGCCACTGACCCGTGGGAACCCGGTATCCGGGAGCACCTCACCATCCTTGCATGACTTGCTCACTTCACCTTTTCTTTGGCACTGACATCTCAACGAGTTGTCGGATCATCGGAACGTTGACGTGGCAGCATTTCCATTGTCGTTGCCGTGGCACCCCTTTTGTTTCTACCACGATGAAAAATGCTTCATAATATGTTCATATCAATATTTTCAAAATTGCATAAAACTTGCTTATGTCATCCGCATCATCTTAACAACATTTAAATGCTTAAAATTGTTGCTTGCTTTAAAGTTGCTAAAAGACATATGGGGATTTTCCGGAATTGTTGTTTGTTGTTCCAGACGCATTTAAACTTTCCTAGATAGGTAGTTCTATCATGTATCACCTCTTGCCATGTTAACCAACATTTAATGTTGTTGAGTAGCATAAACGGGAGAGAACTAAATAAATGAATGTGGTGTTTCGTCAATATGCAACTCGTTGCATATTGAGCTCCACTTAATTTGTAGTATTGTTTGTGCACTTTGCCATGACATGCCTCATTAAACCGGACATGCATCATACTTGATTGTGCATCATGCCATGTTTATGTGATGTATGTTTACCATGATGTTTGCTTCTTTCCGGTTGTGCCCCTCCTTGGTAGTTCTGATTTTGTTACGATTGTGAGGATCCGTTCGACAATGTTGGCTCGTCTTCTTCATGGACTCGTTCTTCTTCCTAGCAGGATTTCAAGCAAGATGACCGTCACCTTGGATCTCACTACTATCTTTGCTATGCTAGTTGTCTCGATGCTATCGCTATGTCGCGCTACCTACCATTTGTTTATCATCAAGCCTCCCATATTGCCATGATAACCTCTAACCTTGTCAACCTTCCTAGCAAACCGTTGTTTCGCTATGTTATCGCTTTGCGCAGCCCCTCTTATAGCGTCGCTAGTTGCAGGTGCAGTTGCACGTTGTTCCATGTTGGGACATGGATTTGATGGGATATCACAATATCTCTTATTTAATTAATGCATCTATATACCTGGTAAAGGGTGGAAGGCTCGACCTTATGCCTCGTGTTTTTTTCACTCTTGCCGCCCTAGTTTCCGTCATACTGGTGTTATGTTCCTTGATTTTGCGTCCCTAACACGGTGAGGGTTTATGAGCCCCTCTTGATAGTTTGCTTTGAATAAAGCTCTTCCAGCAAGGCCCAACTTTGGTTTTACCATTTTTCTAATAACAACTAAAACTTGTATAGGGACCTGGCGCCCCCCGAGGTCTCTTAATCAACACCCGGGGCCAGTGCTCCACATGAGTGTTGGTCCACCTACCTAGAAGTCGGCGATGCCTCCTCGGGGCAACTCGAGGTATGTGGGCTATCGTCCAGTTTGCATAGACGGTGTTGTCCTAAGGACGAGATACGTGCGACTCTTATCGGGGTGTCGACACACCGGGTGGTCTTGTTGGATTTGTTTTACCATTATCGAAATGTCTTGTGCACCGGGATTCCGAGCCTGATCGGAGGTTCCAGCGATGGAGTATTGTCTCCGCGGATCATGAGCTTGTCATGTGTTAAGTTGGGACACCCATGCAGGGTTTAAACTTTCGAGAGCCGTGCCCGTGGTTATGTGGCAGATGGGAATTTGTTAATATCCGGTTGTAGAGCACTTGAAGTAAACTCGGTTAAAATACACCAACCATGTGCGTAACCGTGATTGTCTCTTTTCGGGGATGTTTGAGAGGAGAACATGGTTGGGTTATTTGAACGTAAGTAGTTCAGGATCACTTAGTGATCATTACTAGTTCGCAACCGTTTGCGTAGCTTCTCATCTTATGCTTGTATTCGTAAGTTAGCCACCATATATTGCTTAGATGCTGTTGCAACCTCACCACTTATATTTTCCATACCCTTTAAGCTTTGGTAGTCTTGATACCCATGGTAATGGGATTGCTGAGTCCTCGTGGCTCACAGTTTTCTACACAATAGTTGCAGGTACAGGTAATGCGACGATCATGATGCAAGAGCGATGTTTGCTTGCTTTGGTGTTCTTCTGCTTCTTCTTCGATCTTGGGTTAGGTTCCTGGTCGGCAGCCTGGGCTAGCAGGGTGGATGTCGTTTGAGTTTTTGTTTGTGTTTCATCTGTAGTCAGATGTGGATCTCATGTATGATGATGATGTATTCTTGCGGCATTTGTATGCCCTGTATGTATCCCCAGCTATTATGTAATGGTACGATGTAATGACATCCACCTTGCAGAAGCATGTCAATATGCGGTTCTATCCTTGTTGGGACCTTCGAGTTCCTTTAGGATAGAGTCGCATATTGGGTGTGACAAGTTGGTATCAGAGCCTCGACCGACCATAGGATCCCCCTTGATTGATTGCTGGTGTTGTTGAGTCTAGAACAAAACTTTTTGAGTCTTAGGAATATACTAGCACATATGCCCGTGCGTTGCAACGGGATAAATTGATGTTTTGTGCAAGTAAAATGTCCCACAACACCAGATTCATTATGAAGAACATGCTGCAACGCAGCATCCTTCTACAAAATGAACATAAAAAATTCCTTGCAGTTTAGCCGTGTTCATATTTTCTTTGTCGGGCATAATCTCACACTGATTCCATTTAATGGCATTTAAGTATAAACCTTTTATTAATTACCATGATGTCCTCACCCGTTTTAGTCGTAATCAAATCCTTCATTTTCTAATTTAGTAGGCCCAACACATTGAAGCCTACAGATTCTTCTTTTTAAGTATCATACCTTTTTACCTCAAATCTTTCATGTAGAGTTTATTAAGACCACAATCTTTTTTAGTTCTTCCACCGGTTTACCCATATCCTTTCTTTAATTAGACACATCCGTTTAAATATTCTATTTAAGCCCACAACCCTTTCTTTATTAGCTCACTCGCTTAATTAGCTCGCCCTAAACATGATGGCTATCACTCGTATATTTAGAGGGAGTTGGGATTAGTAAATGTGAAAGGCGCATAGGTAATTGGTTGTTACATCAAAGATCTAGACATGAGGTCTTGTGTTTAAACCAAACGAAAGCCCATAAAAGGCCCATCGACATACAAATACCTGGCCCAGATCGCTTAGCGTGTATAAACTAAATGAAAAGGACTAAACCAAACCAAGAATACCTATTCCCTTTAATAGTAGGTATAGATCTATCGGAGAGTAGGATTTCTTTTTACTCCTCAACCCCTTCGTCGCTCTGGTGAGGACTCCTGACGTAGATGTTTTTAACATTCCTCTCCCCAATTTTCACTAAAAAATTTAGGATCACGCGGGTATCTTGGAGTCGTTCCGATAACTTTGTGACAAGAACATTGTTCTTGGTGCATCCTGTCATTTAGGGGTTGTGGCAGCGTCCCAGGGAGTTGAGCTTTGAGGTGTTGTCGTCACAATTTTATGGTGGTAGTTCCGGTATACCTAAGTTTTCGCCGACATCGAAAATCTCTTATATGCAGTTAGTGGTGAGATAACCTCGACGCCACCCAGTACTGGGGCGGGAGTTCATGAGTATTGCCACAACTCATTTATCGGATGTTTTTCGACGGTTGAGGTACACGATTTCCGGAGTTTTCTTGGTTATGTGTTGACGGATGGATACAGTGGAGCGTAGGGCTTGCTAGTTGTGTGATATATATTGTGCCTCCCTGTATCCCCAACACCAGATTGCATCACCAGAAAGTTTCAGGAGTTAATAGGTGGGAATTCAAGTAGCTCCTAGAATATCTTTCCGGCAAATGCAATACATGGGATTGGGTAAATCTCTAACATATGCTTTTTTTGGCTAATTTTCCAATCCAAATCCTTTGTTTTGTTTTGGTTTGTGGTATTCGAGTTGCTTCAGTGTCAAGTGTTGATTCCATACTTTTCCTAAGAGACGTTCTCATATTTCTATGGGATTGCTAATCCTTCTTGATAATCGAGATTGTCATGTCAATTCTTTTCCAACCAGTGTGCTTATCTTCAAGTTAATCTTATCCTTTCAATATTTGCTAGATCAATTCTCAGTTCTTCGCAACGGTGTCTGTTTCATCTGTCCCAAGGTGCCTTTGTTTTTCCCGCCCTCCCACCCTTTTTTCAAGGACTCGGATTTCTTAATCAAGTATCCTTATTATTGATGGGAAGTCTCTCCAATTTTTCCGTCAATGTTCTTATCCAGTGATTCTCAGGAAGATACTAAGGAAGCTTCAAGTTTATCATTCTTCGTTCTCTTTTCTTCTCCGGTGGATTCAATTCAAGCTTTCAGTGTTGATCATATTCATTTCCTTGTTTCAAATGCTTTCTCATGCCGGTGCACCTCTTAATTATTCACCTCCCTCTATTTCTTCTCTAGAGTGCTGAAGATATCTCAGAAGTCTTGTGTTTCCAATCTTATGACGTTAAAGCTATTTTGAGGTTGTTATCTCATTCAAGCAATTTAATTCAACTGGTGCAATCTCTCTTAAAAATCACATCAACGATGTTTCTTTTGAGTGGGCCCTAACCCCCAAGTCTTTCCCCAGGATCTTACCTGACTCTTCTAATTCTTTTCGGAGTTGTTCTCAAATTATTTTTAAAGTTTGATGTAAGAATGAATTTTCATCAGTCAGATGCCTTCTCCAAGATCGCTTTCAAATTCTTTTAATTGTTGATTCAACTTGTATATTCTTCATTATTCCGGAGTGTCTCAACAGTTCATGGTGGTGTTTCTCATCGTCATTCTCGGATAGGAAGACCGAAGAAGAGTTTCTCTTCAATCATATATGTTCTCTTGAAGATGCGTGGTTCTAGCTTTATGCCATCCTCTCATAATTGTTTTCGATTGTGAGAATTATTTTCACCCATTCGGAGCAATTCAGGAGTCTTTTCAGTTTGATTTTCCGGATCCCATCATCTCAGAATCATTCATTCTCAGCTTTCAGCTCTCGTTCTCCAAATCTTACCGGTGCATCGTTCAAGTATTCTCTAGTCAGCTTGTCATCTCTTCAATCTTGTGTATCTAAATTCTCTCAAGCATCTTTGTCCTTTTTCTAATTCTTCCCGATGATTCATTCACTTTTCTTCAATCATTTTCAATTCTTACGACGGTGCATTGATGTTTACTCTTCCATATCATCACACCAATTCATTCATTCTTTCTAAAACATACTGGTGGTTCGTTGAAGACCTTCAAGTTGAGCTATATCTCTCCTTAGTCCTTTTTCAATGAGAATAAGTAGTATGTCAACTCCATTGGTTGTCATCAATTTAATTTGATGAAGGATAGGCATAACATATTTCTTATTCTTGTTTCATCCAAGTGATTAATTCCTTATTCCGGAGGTTCATCAAATTCTTGGTTTCAATTGTTCATCTTTCTTTTCAGGAGATTCAAGTTTTCTCGGTTATATCCTCACGAAGCTCCATCTAATCAATGCAAGGATTCATCTTATTCTTTTCAAGCTTCCTTTCTTTGCGACCATCTTTTTATCTATCCGGAGTTCTTCGAGAGAATCTTCATGGTGGTTCATCAAGGATTCAATTCCTTCTCGAAGCGTTCTTCAAGATTCTTTTTGGAGGAGTTCAAGCTTTCTTCATGTTGCATTTCAAAGTGCAATTCTTTCTATCTTATCTGTTGAGGTGGTGTTATGTCATTCTTGATAATTTCCTTCATGTTTCACGATTCAAAAGTTGTTAGGAATGAGATATTTAAAACCATCATTTTCTTCCGTGGAGTTATCTTGGGTTATATTTCACCTAAAGCCTTCCATTGGGAATGTTGCTATTTGTTATCAATGATCCAAGTTTTCTCCTATCCTCTCAGCGAAAGAAGTTTTCATCTCTTCGTTGATCTCAAGCAAGCAATTGTTTTCGTTAGTGGCAGAATTTCACCTCTAGTTTTGAGGTGTCTCCATAAGCCCACGAGGATCATATCCTTTCGTATTGATCTTTCAACAACTTCGTTCAACCCTTCTTCCTAATGATGATCTTTCAGTTTTAGTTGGGAGAGTTGTCATTTTTCTTCTCCATCCTTTCCTTTCCGTCCAGCTTCTATTCTATCATTCTGGAGGCATTGTGATGTTACTCTCTTCGACCCATCATCCTATTTTGTAAATATCATGTCCTTTTCCTTGCTTATCCATTTAGGAGGAGTGTTGTGTCCACTGCTCAAGTTTTTTTAATCTTATCAAGTCTTGTATTGCTTTTCATCCGGAGTGCTATTTGAATTTGTTCTTCCTTCTTCCTTGTTTATCTAATTTCAACCAGAGTGGCTTCAATTCCTTCTTCTCCATTGTGCTCGGCATTCATAGATTTGCAACCTCCAAGGTTCACATGGTGTTCCTTGTTTCTCTTTTCAACCGGAGTGCTCTCAATTCCGTTCAACTCTGTTGTGTTCTTCTTTCAAGTTTTCAACCTCTCAAGATTCATTTGTTCCACTCGTTTGTCAAGGAACCAACTTGTTTTACATGTTCCTCTTCCGTTTCCCCCCGGTGCCATCCTTAGATCTCGAGTCAAGATCTCTTGTAAGTGGAGGAGAGTTGTGACGCCCCAAGACCGGCACTCCAGATGCCTTCCATGGATTCTGGGTTTCGTCGTGTGATTTGTTTGGTTCGTTGCATTCATCATTGCATCATGTCATCTTGCAACCCGTTTTAAAACTCAACCAAATAAATTGCATAGATCTTTCGATCTATTTAAATCGAGGGAATTCACATGGTGAAATTCTCTTTAAAACATACCCTCCCAATATATTAGGGAGCTATAAAGAATATTCCATTAACTTGGAATCACCCATAACACAATTGCACTACTCTTAACTCTTCTTTTATCCGACTCAACTTCCTATCCTTCATTTTCGACCTTTTAAGTTAAATTGCAAATTGGGTTGCAATTTAACTTTCTTCATAAATGTTCAATCTGCCCAAATATCACATCTAATGTGTGGGAGCATCTCCTCAAATATCAGCCCATTTAGAGTCCATTCGAACGGGCTTTGAAATTCAAACATGTTGAATTAAATTCAACATGTGCGAATTTATTTTCTCTAAAAATCCTGTTGCCTTTATTTAAATTCCTCGCATTTTTGTGAGTCCAGGAAAATTATCCCCGTGCCCAAATTCCTTCTCCAACCCCTTTCTTTCTTTCTTTCATTTTCTTTCTTTGCTATTTACTATTTTGGCAAATAAAGAGAGATGGGAGAGAGAAGACTAACTGGCCACCTGGGCCTCCCAACCTTCCGCACCGGCCCACTTAGGTCATCTCCGTGGCCCAGCCCAGCCGCCCCTTGGCTAAACCTAACCCTGTCCCCTGCCCGATCCCCTTCTCCACTCTCTCCCTCTCGTCCGCCCACACCGCCGCCGCTCACACATCGCTACCAGGGGAGGGCCCGACCCCCTCGACCGAGTCCTTGGCCTCCGGCCATGGCGCCCGCGCAGGCGATCCCGTAGGTCACTGCATCGCGCCACCTCCGTCTTCCTCGCCCTCGCGTCGCGCGCCTCGCCCGCCCCCTGCTCCCGGTCTTCCTCGCCAGCCTCTCCTCTCCTGCACCTCGTCCTCGGCGACCAAGAGGAACAGGAACCGTGCCGCGCCCTCAAGTGCCCCGCCTCCGCGCCGCCGTCCTCCATGGCCGCTGCCGGCCGAGCTCGAAGCTCTGCCGCTGCACCTCATCGCCGGAGTCCCGACTCCTCTGCCTCCCCTACTCCGCTAAGCAGCGCCGCTGCCACTTCCCCGAGCTCCCTCCTGCACCTGACCGCGTGCCAACAGGACATCTCTGCGCCTTCGTCCTGCTACTGCCGCACGACATCTCCGCAGGCCACCTGTCAAGCCGCAGGAGTAGTGCCGCTGCTTCCTTGCTTCTGCATCGTGCGCCAAGTCCCTCACCTGCGTGCCAAGTTGTCGCTGCCACCGCTATTCTCGCTCACTCTGCATTCATGCCTCTGCTGCTGGCCCTCGCTGCTGACAGCCTCGTCGATGGCCTCCTCCTTGCCTCTGCACCTCCGGATCCTATTAATGAATATGCCAAGACCAAGAGATCGACTTCACGGACTGACAAGTACCACGATGACCGCCGAGACCGGCAAGTTCCACTACCTATGAACATTTTGGAATTGCCAAGTCAGACTACAATGATAAGATCATGTACAACTACGACTACTTCTCATGATGACCGGTGAACAACTACGACCCTTTTTACCTGAACCATCCAAAAAGGCACGCTTCAAATGTATAACCGTCAAGACGATCCCGTGCACGAATGCGTGTTGCATGAGATGAACCGTATGTTTGCACCGTGTCTAAATTGTCACTCGTTTCCATGCCACTGACCCATGGGAACTCGGTATCCGGGAGCACCTCACCATCCTTGCATGACTTGCTCACTTCACCTTTTCTTTGGCACCGGCATCTCGACGAGTTGTCGGATCATCGGAATGTTGTCGTGGCACCATTTCCGCTGTCGTTGCCGTGGCACCCCTTTCGTTTCCTCCATGATGACAAATGCTTCATAATCTGTTCATATCAATATTTTCAAAATTTCATAAAACTTGTTTATGTCATCCGCATCATGTTAACAACATTTAAATGCTTAAAATTGTTGTTGCTTTAAAATTGCTAAATGGCATATGGGGATTTTCCAAAATTGTTGTTTGTTGTTTTGGCCTCATTTAAACTTGCCAAGATAGGTAGTTCTATCATGTATCACCTCTTGGCATGTTAACCAACATTTAATGTTGTTGAGTAGCATAAACGGGAGAGAACTAAATAAATGAATGTGATGTTTTGTCAGTATGCAACTCGTTGCATATTGAGGTCCACTTAATTTGTAGTATTGTTTGTGCACTTTGCCATGACATGCCTCATTAAATGAGACATGCATCATACTTGATTGTGCATCATGCCATGTTTATGTGATATATGTTTACCATGATGTTTGCTTCTTTCCGGCTGCACTCCTCCTTGATAGTTCCGGTTTTGTGGAGATTGTAAGGATCCGTTCGACTACGTTGGCTCGTCTTCTTCATGGACTTATTCTTCTTCCTAGCGGGATTTCAGGCTAGATGACCAACACCTTGGATCTGACTACTATCTTTGCTATGCTAGTTGTCTCGATGCAATTTCTATGTCGTGCTACCTACCACTTGTTTATCATCAAGCCTCCCAATTTGCCATGATAACCTCTAACCTTTTCACCCTTCCTAGCAAACCGTTGTTTGGCTATGTTACTGCTTTGTGCAGCCCCTCTTATAGTGTTGCTAGTTGCAGGTGCAGGATATCACAATATCTTTTATTTAAATAATGCATCTATATACCTGGTAAAGGGTGGAAGGCTAGGCCTTATGCCTCGTGTTTTGTTCCACTCTTGTCGCCCTAGTTTCCTTCATATCGGTGTTATGTTCCTTGATTTTGCGTCCCTAACACGGTGAGGGTTTATGAGCCCCTCTTGACAGTTCGCTTTGAATAAAACTCTTCCAGTAAGGCCCAACTTTGGTTTTACCATTTGCCTAATAACAACTAAAACTTGCATAGGGACTTGGCGCCCCCCGAGGTCTCTTAATCAACCCCCCTGGTCCAGTGCTCCACATGAGTGTTGGTCCACCTACCTAGCAGTCGGTGGTGCCACCTCAAGGGAACTCAAGGTATGTGGGCTATCGTCCACTTTTCATAGACGGTGTTGTCCTAAGAACGAGATACGTGCGACTCTTATCGGGGTGTCGACACACTGGGTGGTCTTACTGGATTTGTTTTACCATTGTCGAAATGTCTTGTGCACTGGGATTCCGAGTCTGATCGAAGGTTCCTGTGAAGGAGGATTGTCTTCGCGGATTGTGAGCTTGTCATGAGCTAAGTTGGGACACCCCTGCAGGGTTTAAACTTTTGAGAGCCGTGCCCGTGGTTATGTGGCAGATGGAGATTTGTTAATATCCGGTTGTAGAGGACATGAAGTAAACTCAATTAAAATACACCAACCATGTGCATAACCGTGATTGTCTCTTTTCAGGGATGTTTGAGAGTAGAACACGGTTGGGTTATGTTTGCACGTAAGTAGTTCAGGATCACTTAGTGATCATTACTAGTTCGCGACCGTTTGCGTAGCTTCTCATCTTATTCTTGTATTCATAAGTTAGCCACCATATATTGCTTAGCCGTTGTTGCAACCTCACTACTTATCTTTTCCATACCCTTTAAGCTTTGTTAGTCTTGATACCCCTGGTAATGGGATTGCCGAGTCCTCATGGCTCACAGTTTTCCACACAACAGTTGTAGGTACACGTAATGCGATGATCATGACGCGAGAGCGATGTTTGCTTTCTTTGGTGTTCCTCTGCTTCTTCTTCGATCATGGGTTAGGTTCCTGGTCGGCAGCCTGGGCTAGCAGGGTGGATGTCGTTTGAGTTTCTGTTTGTGTTTCATCTATAGTCAGATGTGGATCTCATGTATGATGATGATGTATTCTTGCGGCATTTGTATGCCTTGTATGTATCCCCGGCTATTATGTAATGGTACGATGTAATGATATCCACCTTGCAAAAGCATCTAAATATGCGGTTCTATCCTTGTTGGTACCTTCGAGTTCCTTTAGGATAGAGTTGCATATTGGGCGTGACACAACTCCTGGAACATCGAACATCTTCGTAAGTTTACCCATAAGGCGCAGTTGTCGGGCCTCCCGGTAGACCACTTTTTGTACAAGCCTTGCCGGTAAGGCATGTAACCCTTTGTACAAAGCCAGGCGCAAACCCTGAGCATCAGATAATAAATGAAGCGCTGGCGCCCTAGAATTTAGCATGCATGCTAGGTCGAGTCTCTCTCTGTTAGGATCGATAGTGCTCAGTGGCAACTGATCCCTAGCATAGGGGTCAAGTTCATGTCTTTCTGTCTCTTCCAGTCCGTTCTTGGTTCGCAGGCTGCACAAGCGCTTCTGCAAATCCATTTGGAGAAAAGTAGGCGGATCGACACCCCCGACCCCGGCAAGCCGAGGTTGCCGGGGGTTGCAAATTCAGATAAGTTTTCTCTCCCCCGCTATGTGTTTCCGTATGAAGCTTGAACATACGAAACTTCGTTCGTTCCCATGCCACCGTGCTCCCTCCTTCCTATGCCCGAAATCCCTTTCAGGCCGGAATCTGGTTGTAGTTGCGGTGGAAGGGAAGCAAGCGAAGGGCCCGATCCTTCTTTACCCCTACTCCCACCAAGGGCGTGGGGATGACCATGGTATAACGCGGGGGGTCGGCAAGGTTTGTTGCCGGGCGACATTGTTTGTTCAAAACAACAAGCACTCACTCCTTAGTGTGGGCCTTGCTCAGGCACAAAAGAACTCGGCAAACGCCCTTTTTCATTAATATGTTGTCGAAAAAGTACAATTCATATGGAATGTAAACATGAGCAAGGGGTTACAAAGTCTAAATTGGACAAGTGCCCTCAGGCTTAAGAAAAAGAGAGAGATAACATGACCGTAATCCCTTTCTTGTCCATCTCCTCAAGAAGCCGATCGGGATAACAGGAGGGCAAAAGGAGTGCCTAGGCGAGGTACAAGCAGCAGAAGACACCAAGAGAACGTCCTGGCGGCCGCCCAGAGTGGGAGCCGGTGATGACGGTGCCGGGGAAGAAGTCGGAAGATGAGGCAGCGGGCCGGCAATACGAGACGAAGGTGTCGATGCCATCATACTCCGACTAGACGGCCCGCCACCCGCCTTCCTCATCTTCTTCGGACTTCCAGCGCTGGCTGCTAGAAGCGACATCCTCAAGAAGTACAAGGAGCTGGCTCGAGGAGCCGCCGCCAAGAACTAACCTCCCCCCGGCAAATCACTTTGCCGGGGAGAAGGCCAGGTGGAGATGGTGCTGCTACCGACGTTTCCTGGGGATGGGGCGTCCGACGTCTAGTTAGACATGTCCCCGTCATCCTCCCCACCGGTCCCCTCCTCGTCGCCGTTGCTCAAGGAGGATCTCTCATCATCGGTCGAGCTCTCCACGCAGCACCCTAACCTGTGTCCCGAGCGCCCGAAGACCTTGACAGAGAGTAGGCCGCTCTCCACTAATTTAAAGAGGAGAACATGCCCCTTCATCAAGCAGTGGGCGCGTGCGAAGGTTTTTGAACCTTGATGAAGGAGCATTACATGAGGGGCGGGGAACCTTGTGTTCACCCACATGTCGCCATTGCAACACCCCTTCATGTGAAGCCTCAGCCTCGTCGGTTGGTCGACCTCCAGCACCCTCGCGAACGCCTCAGGAAGGAGAAGGCGACTACACGGCGGCTCGTGCAACTGCAGGATGAACTCTAGCGCCGTGTCCCTGACATGGCCGCTCGACGAAGCAGGAGGAGATGGTGGCGGGGATGGTGATGGTGACAACGCTGGCGTCCCCCTTCTGCGCCCACCTTTGCCTCGACCGCCTCGTCGACCGCGGCCCCGTCCGGCGCCCCCGCCTCGAGCACGGCCTTCACCTTGGGCGTCAGGCTCTTCCTTAACCGCTGCGGCTCTCTGGCGGGACGAGGACCTAGTCTCCTTTGAGGGAGTCCTGGACTAAGGGGTCCTTGGGCATCCGGCCTGTTATCCTTTGGGCCGGACTGATGGGTTGTGAAGACATGAAGGCCGAAGACTGCACCGTGTCTGGATTGGACTCTACTTGGCGTGGAAGGCAAGCTTGGCGACCGAAGATTCCTTCTTATGTAACCGACTCCATGTAAACCCTAGATCCCCTTGGTGTCTATATAAACCGAAGGGGATAGTCTAGAAAGGACACCACATATACTCATTACCATATTCATAGGCTAGACTTCTATGGTTTAGCCATTACAATCTCATGGTAGATCAACTCTTGTAATACTCATATTCATCAAGATCAATCAAGCAGGAAGTAGGGTATTACCTCCATAGAGAGGGCCCGAACCTGGGTAAACATCATGTCCCCTGTCTCCTGTTACCATCGATCCTAGACGCATAGTTTGGGACCCCCTACACGAGATCCGCCGGTTTTGACACCGACATTGGTGCTTTCATTGAGAGTTTCGCTGTGCCGTCGACAAAAGGTTCGATGGACCCTTTAGTCATCAATAATGACACTGTCCAAAGAGGAACCTTCCTCCCCGGACAGATCTTCGTATTTGGCAGCTACATACTGGGCCAACTCGCTTGGCTATCTGGAGCAGATCGACAGCTACGCCCCTGGCCATTAGGTTAGATTCAGAAGCTTGAACTACGTCATGGATATCCATAAGGACTTGATCTTTGAGGGATTTGAACCTGCGGTGATCGCTCCCCCTCATCCCGATGAACGTGACTTAAATCTGTCATCGGATCACACCTAGGAGATGGTCCCTGCGGCTGCAATGACCTTTGAGCCGAAGCAGATCGAGCCATATGAGGCCGCAGAGTCCGCGGTGTTGGAGCCGCACATGGACTCGACACCCTGCAATATTCGCTTTAACGGAACTTTGGACTCGTCTCTGGCTATAAGTTCTGGATTGTGTACGCCCGCGGACACCGAGCTAGATCGGTTATCGATCTTCGAGTTCAGCGCCGCTGACGTTTTCCAGCACTCGCCTTTGGGTGACGTGCTAAAATCTTTAAAGAATTTGTCCTTGGAGAAGGACTCACAGCCGAACTATGTCCGATTCGAGCTAGAGACGGATGAAGAGGAATCTTAATTCCCACCCACCACCCACTTCATAGCCATCGTCGATGACTTAACCGACGTGCTTGAGTATGGCTCCGAAGACATCGACGGTATGGACGACGATGCTGACCAAGAGCAAGGCCAAGACCCGCCATTCACTGGACGTTGGACGGCTACCTCTTCGTACAACGTGTACATGGTTGATACACCTAAAGGATCTGGCGACGACAAAGAAGAGCCAGACGCGAATGAAACCTTTGAGACACAGTCCAAGCGCCGGCGGCCCAAGCGCCGCCCCAAGCCCCGCCGCTCAAAGGACAGCAACACTGGCACCGTAGAAAATAGTACTTTGGGCGACGTCGAAAACAATGAAGACCCTGTCGGGGCTACATCCAAATAGGAACACGACAGCAGGCAAGAAAACCCTAATGAACATGCCATAGAAGATGACTCGGAGGATGATAGTTACCATCCACCCTCCGAGGAAGAGACAAGCCTTGGCAACAAAGACTTCATCATGCCTAAGGATCCTCTCTAGCAGGAGCGCTTTAAGCTTCAGCTCATAGCCACTGCAAGGAGCCTGAAAAAGAAACAACAACAGCTTCAAGCTGAACAAGACCTGCTCATCGACAGATGGACTGATGTCCTGACAGCCGAGGAATATGGCCTCAACCGCCCAGCCAAGAGCTACCCGAAACAAAGACCGCTACCTCAATTCGATGAGGAGGCACCGGAGCACATATCTCCCTCGCGTAATGTGAATCGACCACCATGTGGTCGGGACAGGGTGGCGGAACGGCCACCCCGTGGTCGGGATAAAGCGGCAACTCAGGCCGAACAACAGACCGCCCCACCACCCCGTCAAAATAGGGACAGAAGAGTCCGGAGTCATATGTATGACCTCCGACAAACCCTGGATAGTAGAGCAGGACACACAAGATCGATCTATGGATCACGAGGACGTGCCTCGAGGCACGACGACGGCTACCTATTCGGACGTGACAAACCTAATCACACCCGGGCCGATAACTACAGAAGGACGTCGTCGGAGATACGCCATGACACGGCCCGCTATAGAGGCGCTGCACACCCTCTCTGCTTCACAGACAAGGTGCTGGATCATGAATTCCCCGAGGGGTTCAAGCATGTCAATATTGAATCTTACGACGGAACAACCGACCCCGCAGTGTGGATCGAAGATTTTATTCTTCACATACACATGGCCCGAGGAGATGACCTCCATGCCATCAAATACCTCCCATTAAAGCTCAAAGGACCAGCTCGACACTGGCTAAATAGTCTGCCTGAGAACTCCATCGACCGCTGGGAGTACTTGGAAGAGGCCTTCCTCGACAATTTCCAAGGTACATATGTCCGGCCACCCGTGTTGGGGAACGTAGTAATTTCAAAAAAATTCCTACGCACACGCAAGATCATGGTGATGTATAGCAACGAGGGGAGAGTGTGGTCTACGTACCCTTGTAGACCGACAGCGGAAGCGTTATATCAACGCGGTTGATGTAGTCGTACGTCTTCATGATCCAACCGATCCAAGCATCGAAACTATGGCACCTCTGAGTTTCAACACACGTTCAGCTCGATGACGATCCCCGGACTCCGATCCGGCAAAGTGTCGGGGAAGAGTTCCATGAGCACGACGGCGTGGTGATGATCTTGATGTTCAACTGTCGCAAGGCTTCGCCTATGCACCACTACAATATTATCGAGGATTATGGTGGAAGGGGGCACAGCACACGGCTAAGAAAACGATCACCGGGATCAACTTGTCTGTCTAGGGGTGTCCCTGCCTCCGTATATAAAGGAGCCAAGGAGGGGTGCGGCCGGCCCTAGTAGGAGGCGCGCAGGAGGAGTCCTACTCCTACCGGGAGTAGGACTCCCCTCCCTTTCCTTGTCCAAGTAGGAGAGGGGGAAGGAAGGGAGAGAAGAGAGGAAGGAAAGGGGGGGGCGCCCCTCCTTCCTTGTCCAATTCGGACTAGGGGGAGAGGGGGCGCGCGGCCTGCCCTGGCTGCCTCTCCTCTTCTCCACTTTAGGCCCATGAGGCCCATTAGCCCCCCGGGGGGTTCCGGTAACCCCCCAATACTCCGGTTTTATCCGAAACTTCCCCGGAACACTTCCGGTGTCCGAATATAGCCGTCCAATATATCAATCTTTATGTCTCGACCATTTCGAGACTCCTCGTTATGTCCGTGATCATATCCGGGACTCCGAACTAACTTCGGTACATCAAAACTCATAAACTCATAATATAACTGTCATCGAAACATTAAGCATGCGGACCCTACGGGTTCGAGAACAATGTAGACATGACCGAGACAGGTCTCCGGTCAATAACCAATAGCGGAACCTGGATGCTCATATTGGCTCCCACATATTCTACGAAGATCTTTTATCGGTCAGACCGCATAACAACATACGTTGTTCCCTTTGTCATCGGTATGTTACTTGCCCGAGATTCGATCGTCGGTATCTCAATACCTAGTTCAATCTCGTTACCGGCAAGTCTCTTTACTCGTTCCGTAATACATCATCTTGCAACTAACTCATTAGTTGCATTGCTTGCAAGGCTTAGGTGATGTGCATTACCGAGAGGGCCCAGAGATACCTCTCTGACAATCGGAGTGACAAATCCTAATCTCGAAATACGCCAACGCAACATGTACCTTTGGAGACACCTGTAGAGTACCTTTATAATCACCCAGTTACGTTGTGACGTTTGGTAGCACACAAAGTGTTCCTCCGGCAAACGGGAGTTGCATAATCTCGTAGTCATAGGAACTTGTATAAGTCATGAAGAAAGCAATAGCAACATACTAAACGATCGGGTGCTGACCTAATGGAATGGGTCATGTCAATCATATCATTCTCCTAATGATGTGATCCCATTAATCAAATAACAACACATGTCTATGGTTAGGAAACATAACCATATTTGATTAACGAGCTAGTCAAGTAGAGGCATACTAGTGACTTTTAGTTTGTCTATGTATTCACACAAGTATTATGTTTCCGGATAATACAATTCTAGCATGAATAATAAACATTTATCATGATATAAGGAAATAAAATAATAACATTATTATTGCCTCTAGGGCATATTTCCTTCAGTCTCCCACTTGCACTGAGTCAACAATCTAGATTACACAGTAATGATTCTAATACCCATGGAGTTTTGGTGATGATCATGTTTTGCTCGTGGAAGAGGCTTAGTCAATGGGTCTGCAACATTCAGATCCGTATGTATCTTGCAAATCTCTATGTCTCCCACCTGGACTAGATCCCGAATGGAATTGAAGCGTCTCTTGATGTGCTTGGTTCTCTTGTGAAATCTGGATTCCTTTGCCAAGGCAATTGCACCAGTATTGTCACAAAAGATTTTCATTGGACCTGATACACTAGGTATGACACCTAGATCGGATATGAACTCCTTCATCCAGACTCCTTCGTTTGCTGCTTCCGAAGCAGCTATGTACTCCGCTTCACATGTAGATCCTGCCACACCGCTTTGTTTAGAACTGCACCAACTGACAGCTCCACCGTTTAATGTAAACACATATCCGGTTTGCGATTTAGAATCGTCCGGATCAGTGTCAAAGCTTGCATCAACGTAACCATTTACGATGAGATCTTTTTCACCTCCATATATGAGAAACATATCCTTAGTCCTTTTCAGGTATTTCAGGATGTTCTTGACCGCTGTCCAGTGATCCACTCCTGGATTACTTTGGTACCTTCCTGCTAGACTTATAGCAAGACACACATCAGGTCCGGTACACAGCATTGCATACATGATAGAGCCTATGGCTGAAGCATAGGGAACATCTTTCATTTTCTCTCTATCTTCTGCATTGGTCGGGCATTGAGTCTTACTCAATTTCACACCTTGTAACACAGGCAAGAATCCTTTCTTTGCTTGATCCATTTTGAATTTTTTCAAAACTTTGTCAAGGTATGTGCTTTGTGAAAGTCCAATGAAGCGTCTTGATCTATCTCTATAGATCTTAATGCCTAATATGTAAGTAGCTTCGCCGAGGTCTTTCATTGAAAAACTCTTATTCAAGTATCCTTTTATGCTATCCAGAAATTCTATATCATTTCCGATTAGTAATATGTCATCTACATATAATATCAGAAATGCTATAGAGCTCCCACTCACTTTCTTGTAAATACAGGCTTCTCCAAAAGTCTGTACAAAACCAAATGCTTTGATCACACTATCAAAGCATTTATTCCAACTCCGAGAGGTTTGCACCAGTCCATAAATGGATCGCTGGAGCTTGCACACTTTGTTAGCTCCCTTTGGATCGACAAAACCTTCCGGCTGCATCATATACAACTCTTCTTCCAGAAATCCATTCAGGAACGCAGTTTTGACATCCATCTACCAAATCTCATAATCATAAAATGTGGCAATTGCTAACATGATTCGGACAGACTTAAGCATTGCTACGGGTGAGAAGGTCTCATTGTAGTCAATCCCTTGAACTTGTCGAAAATCTTTTGCGACAAGTCGAGCTTTGTAGACAGTAAAACCGATCCATTTATTCTCAATTGCTTGCCGATCATTGGGCAAGTCAACCAAAGTCCACACTTTGTTCTCATACATGGATCCCATCTCAGATTTCATGGCTTTTAGCCATTTTGCGGAATCTGGGCTCACCATCGCTTCTTCATAGTTCGTAGGTTCATCATGATCTAGTAGCATGACTTCCAGAACAGGATTACCGTACCACTCTGGTGCGGATCTTACTCTGGTTGATCTACGAGGTTCGGTAGTAACTTGTTCTAAAGTTTCATGATCATTATCATTAGCTTCCTCATTAATTGGTGTAGGTGTCACAGAAACCGGTTTCTGTGATGTACTACTTTCCAATAAGGGAGCAGGTACAGTTACCTCATCAAGTTCTACTTTCCTCCCACTCACTTCTTTCGAGAGAAACTCGTTCTCTAGAAAGGATCCATTCTTAGCGACAAATGTCTTGCCTTCTGATCTGTGATAGAAGGTGTACCCAACAGTCTCCTTTGGGTATCCTATGAAGACACATTTCTTCGATTTGGGTTCGAGCTTATCAGGTTGAAGTTTTTTCACATAAGCATCGCAGCCCCAAACTTTCAGAAACGACAACTTTGGTTTCTTGCCAAACCACAATTCATAAGGCATCGTCTCAACGGATTTTGATGGTGCCCTATTTAACGTGAATGCGGCTGTCTCTAGAGCATAACCCCAAAATGATAGCGGTAAATCTATAAGAGACATCATAGATCGTACCATATCAAGTAAAGTACGATTACGACGTTTGGACACACCATTACGCTGTGGTGTTCCGGGTGGCGTGAGTTGCGAAACTATTCCGCATTGTTTCAAATGTAGACCAAACTCGTAACTCAAATATTCTCCTCCACGATCAGATCGTAGAAACTTTATTTTCTTGTTATGATGATTTTCAACTTCACTTTGAAATTCTTTGAACTTTTCAAATGTTTCAGACTTATGTTTCATTAAGTAGATATACCCATATCTGCTTAAATCATCTGTGAAGGTGAGAAAATAACGATATCTGCCATGAGCTTCAACATTCATTGGACCTCATACATCTGTATGTATGATTTCCAACAAATCTGTTGCTCTCTCCATAGTACCGGAGAACGGTGTTTTAGTCATCTTGCCCATGAGGCATGGTTCGCAAGTACCAAGTGATTCATAATCAAGTGGTTCCAAAAGTCCATCAGTATGGAGTTTCTTCATGCGTTTTACACCGATATGACCTAAACGGCAGTGCCACAAATAAGTTGCACTATCATTATCAACTCTGCATCTTTTTGGCTTCAACATAATGAATATGTGTATCACTATTATCGAGATTCATCAAAAATAGACCACTCTTCAAGGGTGCATGACCATAAAAGATATTACTCATATAAATAGAACAACCATTATTCTATGATTTAAATGAATAACCGTCTCGCATCAAACAAGATCCAGATATAATGTTCATGCTCAACGCTGGCACCAAATAACAATTATTTAGGTCTAATACTAATCCCGATGGTAGATGTAGAGGTAGCATGCCGACCGCGATCACATCGACTTTGGAACCATTTCCCACGCGCATCGTCACCTCGTCCTTCGCTAGTGTTCGCTTAATCCGTAGTCCCTGTTTTGAGTTGCAAATATTAGCAACAGAACCAGTATCAAATACCCAGGTGCTACTGCGAGCTCTAGTAAGGTACACATCAATAACATGTATATCACATATACCTTTGTTCACCTTGCCATCCTTCTTATCCGCCAAATACTTCGGGCAGTTCCGCTTCCAGTGACCAGTCTACTTGCAGTAGAAGCACTCAGTTTCAGGCTTAGGTCCAGATTTGGGTTTCTTCTCTTGAGTAGCAACTTGCTTGCTGTTCTTTTTGAAGTTCCCCTTCTTCTTCCCTTTGCCCTTTTTATTGAAACCAGTGGTCTTGTTGACCATCAACACTTGATGCTCCTTTTTGATTTCTACCTCCGCAGCTTTTCGCATTGCGAAGAGCTCGGGAATAGTCTTATTCATCCCTTGCATATTATAGTTCATCACGAAGCTCTTGTAGCTAGGTGGCAGTGATTGGAGAATTCTGTCAATGATGCAATCATCTGGAAGATTAACTCCCAATTGAATCAAGTCATTATTATACCCAGACATTTTGAGTATATGCTCACTGACAGAACTGTTCTCCTCCATCTTGCAGCTATAGAATTTATTGGATACTTCATATCTCTCAATCCGGGCATTTGCTTGAAATATTAACTTCAACTCCTGGAACATCTCATATGCTCCATGACGTTCAAAACATCGTTGAAGTCCTGATTCTAAGCCGTAAAGCATGGCACACTGAACTATCGAGTAGTCATCAGCTTTGCTCTGCCAGACATTCATAACATCTGGTGTTGCTCCAGCAGTAGGCCTGGCACCCAGCGGTGCTTCCAGGACGTGATTCTTCTGTGCAGCAATGAGGATAATCCTCAAGTTACGGACCCAGTCCGTGTAATTGCTACCATCATCTTTCAACTTTGCTTTCTCAAGGAACGCATTAAAATTTAACGGAACAACAGCACGGGCCATCTATCTACAATCAAACATAAACAAGCAAGATACTATCAGGTATTAAGTTCATGATAAATTTAAGTTCAATTAATCATATTACTTAAGAACTCCCACTTAGAAAGACATCCCTCTAATCTTCTAAGTGATTATGTGATCCAAATCAACTAAACCATAACCGATCATCACGTGAAATGGAGTAGTTTTCAATGGTGAACATCGCTATGTTGATCATATCTACTATATGATTCACGCTCGACCTTTCGGTCTCAGTGTTCCGAGGCCATATCTGCATATGCTAGGCTCGTCAAGTTTAACCTGAGTATTCTGCGTGTGCAAAACTGGCTTGCACCCGTTGTAGATGGACGTAGAGCTTATCACACCCGATCATCACATGGTGTCTGGGCACGACGAACTTTGGCAACGGTGCATACTCAGGGAGAACACTTTTATCTTGAAATTTAGTGAGAGATCATCTTATAATGCTATCGTCAATCAAAGCAAGATAAGATGCATAATAGATAAACATCACATGCAATCAATATAAGTGATATGATATGGTCATCATCATCTTGTGCTTGTGATCTCCATCTCCGAAGCATCGTCATGATCACCATCGTCACCGGCGCGACACCTTGATCACCATCGTAGCATCGTTGTCGTCTCGCCAATCTTATGCTTCCACGACTATCGCTACCGCTTAGTGATAAAGTAAAGCATTACAGCGCAATTGCATTGCATACAATAAAGCGACAACCATATGGCTCCTGCCAGTTGCCGATAACTCGGTTACAAAACATGATCATCTCATACAATAAAATTTAGCATCATGTCTTGACCATATCACATCACAACATGCCCTGCAAAAACAAGTTAGACGCCCTCTACTTTGTTGTTGCAAGTTTTACGTGGCTGCTACGGGCTTAAGCAAGAACTAATCTTACCTACGCATCAAAACCACAACGATAGTTTGTCAAGTTGGTGCTATTTTAACCTTCGCAAGGACCGGGCGTAGCCACACTCGGTTCAACTAAAGTTGGAGAAACTGACACCCGCTAGCCACCTTTGTGCAAAGCACGTCGGGAGAACCGGTCTCGTGTAAGTGTACACGTAATGTCAGTCCGGGCCGCTTCGTCCAACAATACCGCCGAACAAAAGTATGACATGCTGGTAAGCAGTATGACTTATATCGCCCACAACTCACTTGTGTTCTACTCGTGCATATAACATCAACACATAAAACCTAGGCTCTGATACCACTATTGGGGAACGTAGTAATTTCAAAAAAAATCCTACGCACACGCAAGATCTTGGTGATGTATAGCAACGAGGGGAGAGTGTGATCTACGTACCCTTGTAGACCGACAGCGGAAGCGTTATATCAACGCGGTTGATGTAGTCATACGTCTTCACGATCCGACCGATCCAAGCACCGAAACTACGGCACCTCCGAGTTTCAGCACACGTTCAGCTCAATGACGATCCCCGGACTCCGATCCAGCAAAGTGTCAGGGAAGAGTTCCGTCAGCACGACGGCGTGGTGACGATCTTGATGTTCAACTGTCGCAGGGCTTCGCCTAAGCACCACTACAATATTATCGAGGATTATTGTTGAAGGGGGCACCGCACACGGCTAAGAAAACGATCACGAGGACCAACTTGTCTGTCTAGGGGTGCCCCTGCCTTCGTATATAAAGGAGCCAAGGAGGGGTGCGGCCGGCCCTAGTAGGAGGCGCGTAGGAGGAGTCCTACTCCTACCGGGAGTAGGACTCCCCTCCCTTTCCTTGTCCAAGTAGGAGAGGGGGAAGGAAGGGAGAGAAGAGAGGAAGGAAAGGGGGGGCGCCGCCCCTCCCTCCTTGTCCAATTCGAACTAGGGGGAGAGGGGGCGCGCGGCCTGCCCTGGCTGCCTCTCCTCTTCTCCACTTTAGGCCCATGAGGCCCATTAACCCCCCGGGGGGTTCCGGTAACATCCCGGTACTCCGGTTTTATTCGAAACTTCCCCAGAACACTTCCGGTGTCCGAATATAGCCGTCCAATATATCAATCTTTATGTCTCAACCATTTCGAGACTCCCCGTTATGTCCTTCATCATATCCGGGACTCCAAACTAACTTCGGTACATCAAAACTCATAAACTCATAATATAACTATCATTGAAACCTAAGCGTGCGGACCCTACGGGTTCGAGAACAATGTAGACATGACCGAGACATGTCTCTGATCAATAACCAATAGCGGAACCTGGATGCTCATATTGGCTCCCACATATTCTACGAAGAACTTTTATCGGTCAGACCGCATAACAACATACGTTGTTCCCTTTGTCATCGGTATGTTACTTGCCCGAGATTCGATCGTCGGTATCTCAATACCTAGTTCAATCTCGTTACCGGCAAGTCTCTTTACTCATTCCGTAATACATCATCTTGCAACTAACTCATTAGTTGCATTGCTTGCAAGGCTTAGGTGATGTGCATTACCGAGAGGGCCCAGAGATACCTCTCCGATAATCGGAGTGACAAATCCTAATCTCGAAATACGCCAACCCAACATGTACCTTTGGAGACACCTGTAGAGTACCTTTATAATCACCCAGTTATGTTGTGACGTTTGGTAGCACACAAAGTGTTCCTCCGGCAAATGGGAGTTGCATAATCTCATAGTCATAGGAACATGTATAAGTCATGAAGAAAGCAATAGCAACATACTAAACGATCGGGTGCTAAGCTAATGGAATGGGTCATGTCAATCATATCATTCTCCTAATGATGTGATCCCGTTAATCAAATAACAACACATGTCTATGGTTAGGAAACATAACCATCTTTGATTAACGAGCTAGTGAAGTAGAGGCATACTAGTGACTTTTAGTTTGTCTATGTATTCACACAAGTATTATGTTTCCGGATAATACAATTCTAGCATGAATAATAAACATTTATCATGATATAAGGAAATAAAATAATAAAATTATTATTGCCTCTAGGGCATATTTCCTTCAACCCGATGCCGATGACTTAAGCCACATAGTTCAACAATCTGGAGAATCAACCAGAAAATTCTGGACTAGGTTCTTAACCCAAAAAAAACCAGATCGTCGACTGTCCGGACGCTGAAGCCCTAGCAGCATTTAAGCATAGCATCCGGGACGAATGGCCTGCCCGCCACCTCAGCCAAGAAAAGCCGAGATCCATGGCAGCCCTCACGACACTTATGACCCGCTTTTGCGCGGGAGAGGATAGTTGGCTAGCTCACAGTAAAACACAACCAACAAAACAGGCCCCTCCGAGGCTAAAAACAGTACCCTCAAGCTCCGGCGCAACAGACACAAATGCCGAAGCAATGGCGATAACGCCGATGACACTACAGTTCATGCCAGATTCAGTGGCTCCAAGTCTGGCCAGCGAAAGAAGCCCTATAAAAGGAGTAGCGAAGGACCATCTAGCTTGGACCACATACTCGATCGTCCTTGCCAGATACATGGCACCCTAGACAAACCAGCCAACCATACTAACAGAGGTTGCCGGGTTTTTAAACAAGCCAGCAAGGTCAACAGCAGAAACAAGGAAGGAGAATCACAGAGCGAGGACGATGACGAGGAGCCCCGGCAGCCGAACACTGGGGAGCAAAAGAAATTTCCCCCTCAAGTCAAAACGGTGAACATAATATATGCTACAGACATCCCCAAAAGGGAGCGCAAGCGCGCACTTAGGGACGTCTATGCGTTAGAGCCAGTCGCCCCGAAATTCAATCCGTGGTTGTCATTTCCGATCACCTTTGACCGCCGAGATCATCCAACCAGCATTCGCCATGGCGGTTCAGCCGCACTGGTCCTCGACCTAATCATTAACGGATTTCACCTGACACGAGTCCTAATGGACGGTGGTAGCAGCCTCAACCTCCTCTATCAGGATACAATACCTAAAATGAGCGTCGACCCCTCACGGGTCAAGGCCACGAAGACTACCTTTAAAGGAGTCATACCTAGCGTAGAGGCCCTTTGTATGGGCTCAATAACGCTGGAGGTAGTATTCCGTTCCTCGAATAACTTTCGAAGCAAAGAACTAATCTTCGATATCGTCCCATTTTGTAGCAGCTATCACGCCCCGCTCGGACGAACCGCATTCGCTAGATTCAATGTGGTGCCACATTACGCTTATCTCAAGCTCAAGATGCGTGGCCCATGTGGCATCATTACAGTAAATGGAAACATGGAACGCTCCCTCCGTACAGAGGAGCACACTGCCGCCCTAGCAGCAGAAGTACAGAGCGGCCTTCTCAAGCAGCATTATAATCCGGTCGCCGAGCCCCTGGACATCATAAAGAGGGTCCGGACCACACTGCAGCAGGACAGCTCGGCTCGTCAAGAGCCGAATTAGCAATTTGACCTCCGTTCCAGCCCCGACGAGGCAATGGCACTAATGCCGCGCGTACATAAACCACGCACTCAAAACCCCATGGGAATTGACGGAGGCATAACTCGTTTGCGATCCACTGTACGGCTTGACCGACCCTGGGATTTACATGCTTTTACTTTTTCTTTTTTACGTTTTTTCTCTTTTGGAGGCCTATGCGGACAACCCGCTTGCAGAACACACCAAGGAGGCAAGGAGCTCTGCTTACAAGGGAATCCCCAGGTGGTCTCTACTAAACGATTGCTATACTTGCTTTTCATACCCGCACGTAGCTCGCCCTTGGTTGCGGCATGTTAAATAGCCCTACTTGCTTATCGCATTACTTGTACAAATACGCCTTGACGTACTAGTTACATCACAATGGTGAATACACGATAGCTTTAGCTTATTATTTTATTTTTTCCGTTTACTCACCTCGGTATTAATTACTCACTGCACACATACACCATGGTACGTATTACTATGCCAGGGGCTTCATTACACCCAACACTACGGCAATAAAAAGTCCAAACACTTTTATAGTATAGTTTGGCACCCCGAAGTTATAGCATTATATGCATCGGCTCCGAATCATGTCTTTGCTCAATAGTTGGGTTGCCCGGCTCCTGTGCTTGCTACCTTATGTTCCGCTATATCGGCTAGGATAGTAAAGGGAGAACTACTGCAATTGTGTCCTGGTTCTTCCGGATGAGCACCTCAGTAGAGAAAACCGAAAACTGACTGTCATGATGCGGCGAGAGCCGGTCAGCTGTTCGAGAGGTCCCAAATCGTTAGAGATTATTTTCCGCTTCTTGCGAAGAATCGGTTCCGCCAATTAGGCGTGCATAGCGCCCCTAGTTCGGTCTTCTGAATACCAGGGGCTTCACCAACCTTCTTAATTATCAAACTCCTATGGCTAAGTGAGGGCGGTAAAGGCCGCATAGTCTGATTGCCTTGTTCATTGCGCTAAACACCTCCTTTAAGGACCAGAATGTGGAGTAAAGAGTGTTTAGATTTATCCCGAACACCCCCGTACTATCTACATGGGGGCAGAAGCCGATGACTAGTCAACCCTCAGAGTTAATAAATGACTGCACAGGAGGTAAATTTAAATCATAAGCATTATACTACATAAACACCATTGTTCCATATTACAGGGCAAGGTAATACACATGTTCTCATGGGAATATGATATCCTTCGAACATTGCTCCGCCACAAGGCGGGACCCCTCCAGGACACCTTCAAAATAATGCTCGGGTCGACGATGCTCCTTGCCCTCCGGCGGTCCCTCGGTCATCAGCTTCTTGGCATCCAGCTTTTCCCAATGCGTCTTGATGCGTGCAAAGGCCATACGCACACCTTCAATACAGACCGACCGCTTCACGGCTTCGAACCACGGACAGGTACTCAGAAGCCGCTGCACAAGCCCGAAGTAGCTACTAGGTATAGGATCGGCAGGCCACAGCCGGACTATCAGGTCCTTCATGGCTAGCTCTGCCAACCTATGCAGCTCGACCAACCGCTTTAGCTGGTCGCTGAAGGGCACCGGATGTTTGGATCCCAGATATTGGGACTAGAATAGCTTCTCCGTAGACATCCCTTCTTCGGCTCTATAATGCTCGGCAGCATTTGACACACTATGCGGCAGATCTGTAAACGCCCCTGGAAAATCCAAATTCAGGATAAGTACAAGGAACGTTTCTTCTACACACTTGCTATGCATGGTGAAAGATTTACCTGCCGTAATCTTCTTGGCCGCCTGAATTTCCAGGAGGGCGCTCTGGGCTTCAGCTCATGCATCCTGTGCGCTCTGGTGGGCCTTCGCTAATTCGGACTCTTGCACCTTACAATCGCGCTCCAAGGACTCAAATCTCTCTATCGCACCGTGGAGCTATTGTTGCGCCTCGCCAACCCGGGCCTCGTGCTTCTCGCGCAAGGCGCTTTCCTTGGCCGCTTTGTCCTCGGCCTCGGCTAGCGCCTTCTTAAGGGCCGCCACCTCGGTCGTGGCCCCTAATAAAGTTTATGACACTTTAGTCCGGTTGGACTACTCATTTTTTCGAAATGTACCCACAGGTTCATGCATACCTTGGCTATCCTCCAAGTACTTCTTCACGAGGCCGAGATCCTCCTCGGCCCGCTCCAGTTTCCGCTTCAGTCCGGAAACTTCCACAGCATGAGCAGTGGCAGCCTGCAGCGATACCTGCTTATTCACATAGACAACTCATATTAGACTCCTACGATATTTATTCCCAATCCTCTGTTTGGCTTTTCCTCCCAAACACCAAACAAAGCATCAGGGGCTACTGTCTCTATGGTGATATTTTTCCTACAATCACATTACTTACCTCAAAGCCCGTTAGAAGGCTAGTGCAGGCTTCGGTCAGTCCTCTTTTGACAAACTAAACCTTCTCTATTACCGTGTCCATAAGGACACGATGCTCATCTATGATAGATGTGCCTCGTAGCGCCTCCAGCAGATTATCTGGTGCCTCTGGTTGGACAGGGGTCACCGGTGGAACAGGCACATTCCCTCCTTGGGGGGAATGCCATTCGCTGGACCCCGGAGCCATGTAGATCTCCGGAATGGTATCCGGCTGAGGCCCGAAGGGAACTGCGGCCCCGTCACCAGTCCCCGTGGGGACTTTTTCCCTCGTATGTCCAGCGGCCAAGGAGTCATCCTGGGACGTCACCCCGATGGTCTCCGGAATCTCCCCCGGCCTGGGAAAGTCTTTTTGGACACAACCTCGTCATCACCTTTGGGTGAGATGGAATGAGCAGGTGGCGGAGACATGCTAGCCATCTCCTTCGAGTCCAGTGAACCCTCTGTCGAGGATCGCAGGGAGCCATCGCGTGCCGGACTGCAATGACAAGGTTTAATATGTATCAATATTAAAAACCGAGAAGGCCTGATGTTTTTTATTCTGGTACTCACGAGGCGGCCAGAGGCTTGGTCCGGCGAGGTCGCTCCGGACTGCTATCAACATCCCACGCGGAGTTATCCACGAGGGAGCCTCTCCCCCTCTTGGGCGCCTCCGCCTCCAAACTCGTGGAGGCCTCCCTTTTCTCCCTTCTTCCCACAGGAGGGGAGTCTCCTCCCTCCCCGTCGTCCTCATCGGTGACTGAGGGGTCTGTCTCATCATCAGACGAGACGAACAAGGTGCTCCTTCGGCGAAGCCCACTCCTGGTCCCCTTGGCCGTGGTTTTGACCTTCTTCTCCGGTACATCGTAAGGCGCCGGAAATAGCATCTCCGTAAGGAGTGGGGTTTCTTTGTCTTCGGGTAGCGGAGCCGCATTATTAACCCGTCCCGCTAGGTCGACCCAGGCTGGAAAAAAATTGATAAGAACGCTTAGTATCCTTCCTCGAGGTGTGTCGTTAAAGCATATACCTTGATGGCTTACCAAACTGGCCTGGCGCTTAGAGTTTTGCCCGAGATCTTTGGTCAAGGGTGGCGGCGTCTCGCTGCCCTTGAAGAGCACCTACCAGATATCTTCGTGCGTCGTGCCGAAAAGCCTTAGCAGCATCTGGTGCTCGACCGAATCGAACTCCCACAAATAACAGGTCCGGCGCTGACATGGAAGGATCCGACGTACACGCATGACCTGGATCACATCAACAAGCTTGATCTTCCGGGTTATCATATTCTGGAGGCACATTTGGATCCTCGTGATCTCTTCCAAAGATCCCCAGGTCAGGCCCTTCTCTTGCCAGGAGGTAAGCCGCATCGGGACTCCGGATCGGAATTTGGGAGCCGCCGCCTAGTTGGTGTCACGCGGCTCGGTGATATAGAACCACCCCGATTGCCATCCCTTCATCGTCTCTACGAAGGAGCCTTCGAGCCAGGTAGTATTGGGCATCTTGCCCACCATGGCACCTCCACACTTGGCCTGTCAGCCGCGCACCACCTTTGGCTTACATTAAAATTCTTTAGCCATAGGCCAAAGTGAGGTGGGATGCGGAGAAAGGCTTCGCACACAACTATGAATGCGGAGATATTGAGGATAAAGTTGGGGGCCAGATCGTGGAAGTCCAACCCATAGTAAAACATCAATCCACGGACAAATGGATGAAGAGGGAATCCCAGCCCACGGATGAAGTGTGTGAGAAACACAACCCTCTCATGGGGCTCGGGGGTAGGGACGATTTGCCCTTTTCCGGGAGTCGGTGAGCAATCTCCTTGGCTAAATAGCCGGCCTCCCGAAGCTGTGTGATGTCCTTCTTCTCAACGGAGAAGGCTATCCACTTGCGTCCAGCTCCGGATCCGGACATGATTGGAGTGCCCTCTCGAAAGAGGAAAAGCTAAAGCTTGGACGCTAGAGCTCGAGGACGGAAGGACTGAAGATGAAGAAGGATGTGGGTAAAGGGAGAGTGTTCTTATCCCCTTATAAAGGCCAAAATATCAAGCGCCTCCCCACTCGTCCTAAAAACTCGCCTATTCCCAAGGGCTGTATAAGAGGCACGGTTGGGTTACCCATGCCCGCATTGATGATAATCCCGTGATAAGGGGACACGATCTCTATTTTGACAAGACGTACCAATGGCAACCGCGTCTCAAAACATGGAGCGACAGACTAAAAGCGGTTCGAAATTATGACTGTACAAACGCAATGTCGTGTTGTAAAAAGCTGTCAGCGGATAGAACTCGTGTGAAAATATATATTCTCTCTGTGGTTGTGTGTGGTATGTGACAAGTCCGGATACTATCGTCGCATCCGAAGACTATCTTGGAGTTTGGAGAAAGGGGAACCCGCCTTGCAATTCCGAAGACAATCTGCACGCCAGACTCCTCGTGATTGAAAGCCAGGTTCAGGGGCTACTGAGGGAGTCCTGGACTAAGGGGTCCTCGGGCGCCTGGCATGTTATCCTTTGGGCCGGACTGATGATCTGTGAAGACATGAAGGTCGAAGACTACACCGTGTCCAGATTGGACTCTACCTGGCGTGGATGGCAAGCTTGGCGACCGAAGATTCCTTCTTATGTAACCGACTCCATGTAAACCCTAGATCCCCTCAGTGTCTATATAAACCGAAGGGGATAGTCCGGAAAGGACACCACATATACTCATTACCATATTCATAGGCTAGACTTCTAGGGTTTAGCCATTACGATCTCGTGGTAGATAAACTCTTGTAATACTCATATTCATCAAGATCAATCAAGCAGGAAGTAGGGTATTACCTCCATAGAGAGGGCCCGAACCTGGGAAAACATCATGTCCCCCGTCTCCTGTTACCATCGATCCTAGATGCACAGTTCGGGACCCCCTACCCGAGATTCGCCAGCTTTGACACCGACAGCCTCCACAGAAGGACGGCCGCGGCCACGCCCTCTCGGCATGGCAGTGGGTGGAGAATGGGGATAAAGGGGAGGCATGAGGATGCCTCTCCTCCTCCTCCTCCTGAGTTCCCTCTTTACACCCAAGCAGGGAAGGCTGGAGACCGGCTCTACGCCTCCGAAGAGCCTTTCAAGTCCGGCTCATTAAGTTGGCAATGAGCGAGGTCATCGACCGCTCTCCCCGCGCCAATCAAAGGAGCATGGCTATCAGACATGGCGCGCCTTCGCATATCCCATGCGTCAGTCACCTACCATGTGCCATGCATGCGGCGTACATGGCGAAAAAGGCGGGTGTGGTGGGAAACATGGAACGACGGTCCCAAGGTTAAGGGAGGCAAGGAGAGTAAATGAGCAACGGCCTTACGGTTTCCCCTTTTCTTATGGGGAAGACGCGGGCCACCTCTTTACTACACCGCGGGATGACGCAAGTGTTGGAAATATGCCCTAGAGGCAATAATAAAAGTATTATTATTATATTTCCTTGTTCATGATAATTGTCTTTTATTCATGCTATAACTGTATTATCCGGAAATCGTAATACACGTGTGAATACATAGACCACAATATGTCCCTAGTGAGCCTCTAGTTGACTAGCTCGTTGTGATCAACAGATAGTCATGGTTTCCTGGCTATGGACATTGGATGTCGTTGATAACGGGATCACGTCATTAGGAGAATGATGTGATGGACAAGACCCAATCCTAAGACTAGCACAAAAGATCGTGTAGTTCATTTGCTAGAGCTTTGCCAATGTCAAGTATCTCTTCCTTCGACCATGAGAGCGTGTAACTCCTGGATATCGTAGGAGTGCTTTGGGTGTATCAAATGTCACAACGTAACTGGGTGACTATAAAGGTGCACTACAGGTATCTCCGAAAGTATCTATTGTTTTATGCGGATCGAGACTGGGATTTGTCACTCCGTGTAAACGGAGAGGTATCTCTGGGCCCACTCGGTAGGACATCATCATATGCGCAATGTGACCAAGGAGTTGATCACGGGATGATGTGTTACGGAACGAGTAAAGTGACTTGCCGGTAACGAGATTGAACAAGGTATTGGATACCGACGATCGAATCTCGGGCAAGTAACATACCGATAGACAAAGGGAATTGAATACGGGATTGATTAAGTCCTTGACATCGTGGTTCATCCAATGAGATCATCGTGGAACATGTGGGAGCCATCATGGGTATCCAGATCCCGCTGTTGGTTATTGACCGGAGAACGTCTCGGTCATGTCTACATGTCTCCCGAACCCGTAGGGTCTACACACTTAAGGTTCGATGACGCTAGGGTTATAAAGGAAGTTTGTATGTGGTTACCGAATGTTGTTCGGAGTCCCGGATGAGATCCCGGACGTCACGAGGAGTTCCGGAATGGTCCGGAGGTAAAGATTTATATATGGGAAGTCCTATTTTGGCCACCGGAAAATGTTCGGGATTTTTCGGTATTGTACCAGGAAGGTTCTAGAAGGTTCCGGAGTGGGGCCCACCTGCATGGCGGGACCCACATGGACGTGGGTAGTGGGGGCAAGGCCCCACACCCCTGGTCAAGGCGCACCAAGATCCCCCCTTAGAAGGAATAAGATCATATCCCGAAGGGATAAGATCAAGATCCCTAAAAAGGGGGGATAACAATCGGTGGGGAAGGAAGGAAATAATGAGATTTCTTTCCTCCCACCTTGGCCAACGCCCCAATGGACTTGGAGGGCAAGAAACCAGCCCCTCCACCCCTATATATAGTGGGGAGGCGCATGGGAGCTATACACGAAGTTCTGGCACAGCCCTACCTCTCTCCCTACTCCTCCTCTCCCATGGTGCTTGGCGAAGCCCTGCTGGATTGCCACGCTCCTCCACCACCACCACGCCGTTGTGCTGCTGTTGGATGGAGTCTTCCTCAACCTCTCCCTCTCTCCTTGCTGGATCAAGGCGTGGGAGACGTCACCGGGCTGTACGTGTGTTGAACGCGGAGGTGCCGTCCGTTCGGCACTAGGATCATCGGTGATTTGAATCACGACGAGTACGACTCCATCAACCCCGTTCACTTGAACGCTTCCGCTTAGCGATCTACAAGGGTATGTAGATGCACTCTCCTTCCCTCGTTGCTAGTTTCTCCATAGATAGATCTTGGTGACACGTAGGAAAATTTTGAATTTCTGCTACGTTCCCCAATAGTGGCATCATGAGCTAGGTCTATTGCGTAGATTCTTTGCACGAGTAGAACACAAAGTAGTTGTGGGCGTTGATGTTGTTCAATATGCTTACCGTTACTAGTCCAATCTTGTTTCGACGGTATTGTGGGATGAAGCGGCCCGGACCGACCTTACACGTACTCTTACGTGAGACAGGTTCCACCGATTGACATGCACTTGGTGCATAAGGTGGCTAGCGGGTGCCAGTCTCTCCCACTTTAGTCGGAACGGATTCGATGAAAAGGGTCCTTATGAAGGGTAAATAGCAATTGGCATATCACGTTGTGGTCTTGCGTAGGTAAGAAACGTTCTTGCTAGAAACCCATAGCAGCCACGTAAAACATGCAACAACAATTAGAGGACGTCTAACTTGTTTTTGCAGGGTATGCTATGTGATGTAATATGGCCAAGAAGAATGTGATGAATGATATGTGATGTATGAGATTGATCATGTTCTTGTAATAGGATTCACGACTTGCATGTCGATGAGTATGACAACCGGCAGGAGCCATAGGAGTTGTCTTTATTTATTGTATGACCTGCGTGTCATTGAAGAACGCCATGTAAACTACTTTACTTTATTGCTAAACGCGTTAGTCATAGAAGTAGAAGTAGTCGTTGGCGTGACAACTTCATGAAGACACGATGATGGAGATCATGATGATGGAGATCATGGTGTCGTGCCGGTGACGATGATGATCATGGAGCACCGAAGATGAAGATCAAAAGGAGCAAAATGATATTGGCCATATCATGTCACTATTTGATTGCATGTGATGTTTATCATGTTTATGCATCTTGTTTGCTTAGGACAACGGTAGTAAATAAGATGATCCCTTACAAAATTTCAAGAAGTGTTCTCCCCTAACTGTGCACCGTTGCTACAGTTCGTCGCTTCTAAGCACCACGTGATGATCGGGTGTGATGGATTCTTACGTTCACATACAACGGGTGTAAGACAGTTTTACACAGCGAAAACACTTAGGGTTAACTTGACGAGCCTAGCATGTGCAGACATGGCCTCGGAACACGGAGACCGAAAGGTCGAGCATGAGTCGTATGGTAGATACGATCAACATGAAGATGTTCACCGATGATGACTAGTCCGTCTCACGTGATGATCGGACACGGCCTAGTTGACTCGGATCATGTGATCACTTAGATGACCAGAGGGATGTCTATCTAAGTGGGAGTTCATAAGATGAACTTAATTATCCTGAACATAGTCAAAAGACCTTTTGCAAATTATGTCGTAAGCTCGCGCTTTAGTTCCACTGTTTAGATATGTTCCTAGAGAAAATATAGTTGAAAGTTGAAAGTAGCAATTATGCGGATCAGTAGAAAGCTTATGTCCTTAATGCACCGCTCAGTGTGCTGAACCCCAACGTCGTTTGTCGATGTTGCGAACATCGGACATACACGTTTTGATAACTACGTGATAGTTCAATTAAATGGTTTAAGTAGAGGCACCAAAGACGTTTTCGAAACGTCGTGGAACATATGAGATGTTTCGAGGGCTGAAATTGGGATTTCAGGCTCGTGCCCATGTCAAGAGGTATAAGACCTCCGACGATTTTCTTAGCCTGCAAACTAAGGGAGAAAAGCTCAATCGTTGAGCTTGTGCTCAGATTGTCTGAGCACAACAATCACTTGAATCGAGTGGGAGTTGATCCTCCAGATGAGATAGTGATGTTTCCCCAAAGTCATTGCCACCAAGCTGCTAGAGCTTCGTGATTAACTATAACATATCAGGGATAGATATGATGATCCTTGAAATATTCATGATGTTTGACACCGCGAAAGTAGAAATCAAGAAGGAGCATCAATTGTTGATGGTTGGTGAAACCACTAGTTTCAAGAAGGGCAAGGGAACAAAGGGATACTTCATGAAACGGCAATTCAGCTGCTGCTCTAGTGAAGAAACCCAAGGTTGAACCCAAACCCGAGACTAAGTGCTTTTGTAATAAGGGGAACAACCACTGGAGCAGCATTACCCTAGATACTTGGTAGATGAGAAGGCTGGCAAGGTCGATAGAAGTATATTGGATATACATTATGTTAATGTGTACTTTACTAGTACTCCTAGTAGCACCAGGGTATTGGATACCGGTTCGGTTGCTAAGTGTTAGTAACTCGAAATAAAAGCTACGGAATAAACGGAGACTAGCTAAAGGTGAGCTGACGATATATGTTGGAAGTGTTTCCAAGGTTGATATGATCAAGCATCGCACGCTCCCTCTACCACCGAGATTGGTGTTTGCGTTGAGCATAGACATGATTGGATTATGTCTATCGCAATACGGTTATTCATTTAAGGAGAATAATGGTTACTCTATTTTTGAATAATACCTTCAATGGTCTTGCACCTAAAGGAATGGTTTATTGAATCTCGGTCGTAGTGATACACATTTTCATGCCAAAAGATATAAGATAGTAATGATAGTACCACTTACTTGTGGCACTGCCATGTAAGTCATAATGGTATAAAACGCATGATGAAGCTCCATGTTGATGGATCTTTGGACTCACTCGTTTTGAAAAGTTTGAGACATGCGAACCATGTCTATTGGTGTATATGCATGAAGAAACTCCATGCAAATGGATCGTTCGGACTCACTTGATTTTGAATCACTTGAGATATGCAAATCATACCACATGGGCAAGATGACTGAAAAGCCTCATTTTCAGTAAGATGGAACAAGATAGCAACTTGTTGGAAGTAACACATTTTGATGTGTGCAGTCGAATGAGTGCTGAGGCATGCAGTGAATATCATTATGTTCTTACTTCACAGATGATTCGAGTAAATGTTGAGTATATTTACTTGATGAAACACAAGTCTGAATTATTGAATGGTTCAAGTAATTTCAGAGTGAAGTAGCAGATCATTGTGACAAGAGGATAAAATGTCTATGATATGATCATAGAGATGAATATCTGAGTTACGAGTTTTGGCACACAATTAAGACATTGTGGAAATTGTTTCGCAATTAATACCGCCTGGAACACCATAATGTGATGGTGTGTCCGAACATCATAGTTGCACCATATTGGATATGGTGCGTACCATGATGTCTCTTATCGAATTACCACTATCGTTCATGGGTTAGGCATTAGAGACAACCACATTCACTTTAAATAGGGCACCACGTAATTCCGATGAGATGACACCGTATGAATTATGGTTTAGAGAAACCTAAGTTGTCGTTTCTTAAAAGTTTGGGGCTGCGATGCTTATATGAAAAAGTTTCAGGTTGATAAGCTCGAACCCAAAGCGGATAAAATGCATCTTCATAGGAAACCCAAAACAGTTGGGTATACCTCCTAATTCAGATCCGAAAGCAATATGGATTGTTTCTAGAATCGGGTCCTTTCTCGAGGAAAATTTTCTCTCGAAAGAATTGAGTGGGAGGATGCTGGAGACTTGATGAGGTTATTGAACCGTCTCTTCAACTAGTGTGTGACAGGGCACAGGGACTTGTTCCTGTGGCACCTACACCAATTGAAGTGGAAGCTTATGATATTGATCATGAAACTTCGGATCAAGTCACTCCCAAACCTCGTAGGATGACAAGGATGCGTACTACTTCAGAGTGGTACATAATCCTGTCTTAAAGGTCATGTTGCTAGACAACAATGAACCTACGAGCTATGGAGAAGCGATGGTGGGCCTGGATTCTGATAAATGGCTTGAGGCCATAAAATCCGAGAGAGGATCCATGTATGAAAACAAAGTGTAGACTTTGGCAGAACGGCTCGATGGTCGTAAGGCTAATGAGTACAGATGGATTTCAAAAGGAAGACGGACAATGATGGTAAATGTCACCATTAAGAAAGCTCGACTTGTCGTTAAGATGTTTCCCGACAAGTTCAAGGAGTTGACTACGATGAGATTTTCTCACTCGTAGCGATGCTAAGAGTCTGTTGGAATTACATTAGCGATTACTGCATTATTTATGAAATCTTGCAGATAGGATGTCAAAACATTGTTTCCTCGACGATTTTAATGAGGAAAGGTTGTATGTGATACAACCGGAAGGTTTTGTCAATCCCGAAAGATGCTAATAAGTATGCAAAGCTCCAGCAATCCTTCTAAGGACTGGAGTGAGCATCTCGGAGTTGGAATGTATGCTTTGATGATGATCAAAAATTTTGGGTTTGTACAAAGTTTATGAGAAACTTGTATTTCCAAAGAAGTGAGTGGGAGCACTATAGAATTTCTAATGAGTATATGTTGTTGACATATTGTTGATCAGAAATGACGTAGAATTTCTGGAAAGCATATAGGGTTATTTTGAAAGTGTTTTTCAATGGAAAGCCTGGATTAAGCTACTTGAACATTGAGCATCAAGATCTATAAGGATAGATCAAAATGCTTAATAATACTTTCAAATGAGAACATACCTTGACATGATCTTGAAGGTGTTCAAGATGGACCAGTCAAAAAAAGGAGTTCTTGCCTGAGTTGTAAGGTACGAAGTTAAGACTTAAAGCTCGACCACGGCAGAATAGAGAGAAAGGACGAAGGTCGTCCCCTATGCTTAAGACGTAGGCTCTTCAGTATGCTATACTGTGTACCGCACCTGAAGTGTGCCTTGCCATGAGTCAGTCAAGGGGTACAAGAGTGATCCAAGAATGGCTCACAGGACAGCGGTCAAAGTTATCCTTAGTAACTAGTGGACTAAGGAATTTTCTCAATTATGGAGGTGGTAAAAGAGTTCGTCGTAAAGGTTACGACGATGCAAGCTTGACACCTATCCGGATAGCTCTGAGTAGAGAGACCGGATACATATAATGGAGCAAAAATTTAGAATAGCTCCAAGTAGAACAGTTGTTTGGAATAGCTCCAAATAGAGCATGGTAGCTGCATCTAGGAGATGACATAGAGATTTGTAAAGCACACACGGATCTGAAAGGTTCAGACCCGTTGACTAAAACCTCTCTCACAAGCAACATGATCAAACATAAAACTCATTGAGTGTTAATCACATAGTGATGTGAACTAGACTACTGACTCTAGTAAACTCTTGGGTATTAGTCACATGGCGATGTGACCTGTGAGTGTTAATCACATGGCGATGTGAACTAGATTATTGACTCTAGTGCAAGTGGGAGACTGTTGGAAATATGCCCTAGAGGCAATAATAAAAGTATTATTATTATATTTCCTTGTTCATGATAATTGTCTTTTATTCATGCTATAACTGTATTATCCGGAAATCGTAATACACGTGTGAATACATAGACCACAATATGTCCCTAGTGAGCCTCTAGTTGACTAGCTCGTTGTGATCAACAGATAGTCATGGTTTCCTGGCTATGGACATTGGATGTCATTGATAACGGAATCACATCATTAGGAGAATGATGTGATGGACAAGACCCAATCCTAAGACTAGCACAAAAGATCGTGTAGTTCATTTGCTAGAGCTTTGCCAATGTCAAGTATCTCTTCCTTCGACCATGAGAGCGTGTAACTCCTGGATACCGTAGGAGTGCTTTGGGTGTATCAAACGTCACAACGTAACTGGGTGACTATAAAGGTGCACTACAGGTATCTCCGAAAGTATCTATTGTTTTATGCGGATCGAGACTGGGATTTGTCACTCCGTGTAAACGGAGAGGTATCTCTGGGCCCACTCGGTAGGACATCATCATATGCGCAATGTGACCAAGGAGTTGATCACGGGATGATGTGTTACGGAACGAGTAAAGTGACTTGCCGGTAACGAGATTGAACAAGGTATTGGATACCGACGATCGAATCTCGGGCAAGTAACATACCGATAGACAAAGGGAATTGAATACGGGATTGATTAAGTCCTTGACATCGTGGTTCATCCGATGAGATCATCGTGGAACATGTGGGAGCCATCATGGGTATCCAGATCCCGCTGTTGGTTATTGACCGGAGAACGTCTCGGTCATGTCTACATGTCTCCCGAACCCGTAGGGTCTACACACTTAAGGTTCGATGACGCTAGGGTTATAAAGGAAGTTTGTATGTGGTTACCAAATGTTGTTCGGAGTCCCGGATGAGATCCCGGATGTCACGAGGAGTTTCGGAATGGTCCGGAGGTAAAGATTTATATATGGGAAGTCCTATTTTGGCCACCGGAAAATGTTCGGGATTTTTCGGTATTGTACCGGGAAGGTTCTAGAAGGTTCCGGAGTGGGGCCCACCTGCATGGGGGGACCCACATGGACGTGGGTAGTGGGGGCAAGGCCCCACACCCCTGGTCAAGGCGCACCAAGATCCCCCCTTAGAAGGAATAAGATCATATCCCGAAGGGATAAGATCAAGATCCCTAAAAAGGGGGGATAACAATCGGTGGGGAAGGAAATAATGAGATTTCTTTCCTCCCACCTTGGCCAACGCCCCAATGGACTTGGAGGGCAAGAAACCAGCCCCTCCACCCCTATATATAGTGGGGAGGCGCATGGGAGCTATAGACGAAGTTCTGGCACAGCCCTACCTCTCTCCCTACTCCTCCTCTCCCATGGTGCTTGGCGAAGCCCTGCTGGATTGCCACGCTCCTCCACCACCACCATGCCGTTGTGCTGCTGTTGGATGGAGTCTTCCTCAACCTCTCCCTCTCTCCTTGCTGGATCAAGGCGTGGGAGACGTCACCGGGCTGTACGTGTGTTGAACGCGGAGGTGTCGTCCGTTCGGCACTAGGATCATCGGTGATTTGAATCACGACGAGTACGACTCCATCAACCCCGTTCACTTGAACGCTTCCGCTTAGCGATCTACAAGGGTATGTAGATGCACTCTCTTTCTACTCGTTGCTGGTCTCTTCATAGATAGATCTTGGTGACACGTAGGAAAATTTTGAATTTATGCTACGTTCCCCAACAGCAAGCATGCTGCGGTTATTCCCCGCACGATCCCCACATCACGCACTCAATGCGGGTAGTGGGGAAGCGCAACTAGCGAAGGAGTTACCGCGGTAAGAACTCTGCCACACGTGCCCGTGCACCGTTCTAGGCCTGGCCGAACAACGCTCCACGCTTATGTATGGCCAAGGCTCGGGGCTCCTGTCGGTGTACAAAAGTAGGGGCCCTTCTGTACCCCTTTACTTGTGCAATGGCAGTCGTAGCCACACCTACGGCCGGGCTCCGTAGGCCATAGGAAGCAAAGATGCAAAGTTGCCGAGGCAGCACCCAAGCCAGAAACATAAAGAGCAAAGGGACAAGATGGGCTTCCCCTGGGAAGAGCCTTGCCGGGGCGGCCTACATGGCCCCGACAAGAGCCTTGCCGGGGCAACTTGCCCAACACCAACAAGACCACCACCCCTGAGCCTGAGAGTTATGACGCCATCAACAAGCGTCAAGACCGAGGCTCAGGAGCGCCTGCATGGTGGCATGCAGATCTTTGTGGAAACCAAAGGCCTGCATGCCTAGGTGAGCACCAGAAGCCGAAGACCCCCGACAAGACCCTTGCCGGGGATGCTCGCAACCCCGCCCCGGCAAGATCCTTGCCGGGGACGCCCATGAGATCCCGGCAAGGGCCTTGCCGGGGGCGTCTACGAAGCCAAATCCAGGCCCGCACTTACCAAAGCTTCGCTGCCCCGCACCCATTTCGATGTGGCGACCAGCCTACAAACTAGGCAGACGCTTGCGTTGCAGCATGCAGCTTCTAAGCCAACTAGCCAAGCACATGCGTGGTGGCATGCAGATCTTCATGAAGACCCTGCCACCGCACCAACTCAGTAGTCAGCCAGCAAGCGTGGCGCTGCATGCCTCGTCACCTGGGACACGTGGCGAAGCAAGGCGAGGCGGCGATGGACGGGACGGGCCACTTTACCATCCCTGATAAAGCAACATGACACATAGACGGCGCATTAAATGTGTTTGTCTTAGGATGTCAGGAGATAAACTTGTACACTGTACATACTTTCCACCTCATGTGTGCCACTGTGGCAACCCCTTTGACATATAAAAGGAGGCCCGAGGCGCATTGAGGAAGGATTCAGACTTTTTGGACTGGGCATGCACCACAGCTAGTTCAAGAACTCAAGAACACTGAATACGCACAAAGCGGGACTAGGGTTTTACGCATCACTTGCGGCCCGAACCTGGGTAAAAAACTCCAGCAAGTTGATCTTATAGACCGGCACTTTGTGCAGCCCCACGCCCCGCAACTGTAGAAGGGATTCCGTCGAGGGATCCCATAGGTGTCGTTCCAGAACCCCGACATCTGGAAATTCCATAAAATGTTTAAAACTTCTAAAAATCATAGAAAATAAACCGTAGCTCAGAATGAAATAATTTATATATGAAAAATGATCAGAAAAATCCAATCTATCCAACCAATTTTATCCATGTTAGAACAACTTTTGGCTACTGTTTAGGACAAATCAAAATGAATGGCATTTAAATAACTACATGTGGAGTTTGGATTTGAACCTTGGGTTCAAACCAACTTCATTTAATTGTGTGCTAGTTGCATTAGCTCAATCAACATCATATTGCCATGTCACATTCATGCATCATATTTCTGCATTGCATTGATTGTGTTCCTTCTCTGTTTGCCGATGTTGTTCCCTCTTACTGGGCGTTATTCCGGTGTTTTGATCGATGACGCTGATGAAGAGTTATACTATCTTCAGAAGTGTCAGGCAAGCAAACCCCCGTTGAGCATTCCGATACAATCCCACTCTCTCGCTCTTGCTCTCTTTTACTGCATTAGGACAACAACGATTCAACTGTTACATGTTGCGGTAGTTGAACCCTTTCCTCTGCATGACCTGTCTTTGCCATAGTAAATAGTTGAAACCCACTAGCATGAGTAGGAGTTATTTGAGCCATGATGTGCCTACTTATTCATGCTTGCTTGCTATGCCTGCTATGCTTAGAGTTGTGTCAGGTCTGATTCATCTGGGATGGATTGGAATGGTGTGAACATGTCCTACTATGTGAGAGCTAAGTGTGTGAACACGATTTGGTAAAGGTAGCGATGAGAGGCCATGTAGGAGTACATGGTGGGTTGTCTCATTGGGACCGTCCTTAGGAACTGAGTTCTATGTCTGTGATCCAAGACAGTTACTACCACACATTGGGTTCCAATAACTCGACCCCTATCGGCTTATTAATCGCCTCGATCTCTGTCCAGGAGTTGCAACTAGTTTCTGGTATTTGTAGGTAGTGCTAGTACTCTACCAAGTGGCACCTGGTACAAGTGGGCTTGGGACAGATTAGGTGCAGTGGCACGGTGTACCAAGGGGCACCTGGATGGTGAGCTTGGGAACCCTGCTCACATTGTTTGGGGTCATGATGGAAACCTCGGCCGGACTCCCTTGCAGATGGAACCCGAATAGGCGACAAACATGGACTAGAGTCTTGCATGGTTAGTTAGGTCATGGCCGACACCCTCACCAGGCTTATTGTCGGTGTCAAAACCGGCAGATCTCGGGTAGGGGGTCCCGAACTGTGCGTCTAAGGCGGATGGTAACAGGAGGTGGGGGACACGATGTTCACCCAGGTTCGGGCCCTCTTGATGGAGGTAATATCGTACGTCCTGCTTGATTGTTATTGATGATATGAGTATTATAAGAGTTGATCTACCACGAGATCATAGAGGCTAAACCCTAGAAGCTAGCCTATGGTATGATTGTTGTTGTATATCATCTATCAACTAGCCTGGCCTCGGTTTATATAATGCACCAGAGGCCTAGGATAACAAGAGTCCTAGCTGAATACGTCGGTGGGGAGGAGTCCTTGTCTTGATCGCCAAGTCTTGTGGAATCTTCCTTGTATGCGGCAGCTGTCCGAACTGGCCCATGAGTATACGGCCATGGGGGTCCTCGGCCCAATCTAACAAATCGGGAGATGACATGGTGAGTACCCCCTAGTCCAGGACACCATCAGTAGCCCCCTGAACCGGTCTTCAAGTTAGGGACGCTCCTCGATTTTTCCGAACTGTTCTTCATCTTCGGTCGTCGGTCTTGAAAACTGGTTCAACAAATCTTCTCATCTTCAATCTTGAGGATCGCCAAAGTGAATCCTAAGAGTTTACACGTCGGGTATCCGAGGAGCCCCCTTAAGTTTCCGGCCTTTATCAATGCCTTGTTATTTTTATGCCACACCTTGGGTTTGAAGTTGTTCCTGGGAGGAAGTGTCCTCTTGCGTCTGAGCTCTAACGCCCGACTGCATTTGAAGTATCTTTTGTAGCCGAGCACCAATGTCGGACTGCTTCCAAGCTCCAACGACGAAATGTATCCGAGCTCCAACGTCGGACTGTGTCCAAGCTCCAACGACGAAATGTATCCGAGCTCCAATGCCGGACTATATCCAAGATGTCATAGATCATCTTGGTCCAAAAAAGTTGAAGGAGTTTAGCCAAGCTTAATGCCATAAATTCCCTCTATGGAGCTAGCCGCTAGCGCCGAGCTTTATGCCGGACTGCTTCCAAGGTGGTGCACCACCCCAACCGCGGGCTGATTTTTGCGAATATTTTTAACTGGTGTAGTTTATTCTCTACCGATGTATATCCAGTGGCCCTCAAGGTGTGTATTAGTCTAAAACCCGAGATGCACCTGAAGGCAAGCATAAAACCGATGTTCCCAGTAGCCCCTGAGACTCAGTTCGATGCGCGAAATCGGCCTGAGGATCAACTCCTGGCTCGGCAGCATACATAGGAATAAAAACGCAGTGTAATATATTAGAGATAATAGTGATCGGCGAACGGGCCCCTGAGAGAGGGTCGTGAGAAGTCGCCGTGATATATTAGCTTGATGCCGGATAGGTCCAGATGGTACTTATTGTTGTCCGAAGACGCGCTTTCCCATAGTTCGATCAAGACGAACACTAAGCCCTTTGAATTTTCTGCATTGAATAGGCAATGCAGTAGCCCCCGAGACACTGGTCAGGTGGCAACACCAGATCAGGGGATCGATGTGCCCCTTTAATATTTGTAAATAATGAGCGCAAAGCCCAGTAGCCCCCGAGCCTTGATGTGGGCACGGGCGGCCGAATTAAGGATCGATATTCAGAGTAAAATCTCAGATTATGTGTAATGATTCTATGTATCCAAGTACTTTACATCATTATTTTGACTCCATTGCGACCGTTTATCAGTTGAAAGTGGCCCATCGTCGGCCCCTACCCCTTGGTAGATACTACGCAGGGTGTTTCCGCAATAACAAAACAACCCTTAGCCGACGTCTCGGTGCCCAAAGGCGGTTGTGTTAGCGGAAACAAGGCAATTAGACATGCGGAGGTTATAACTTTCGCTTAGTCATAGGAGCTTTAAATTGGGGAAGCTAGCTATGAGCCCCCAGTTAGTGTTCAGCGACATCCGAGGTCAAGTCGTAAACACTTCGGCCAATGTTACCAATGGCCCGTCATTTAACATAGTCATCGGATCGCTGACCAGTTTACGCCTATTGTGACAGTCAGTTTTCGGCTTTCTCCACTGAGGTACTTGACCATGCGAGATGGAAGCACAATCACAGTGGTTCTCCCTTTGCACACCTAGCCAAACAAAGCAGAACGTAGGAGGCAAGTACATGAGCCGGGCGACCCAACTATTGACCGAAGACACAATTCGAAACCGATGCATATATGGCAATATCCGAGAGTGTTTTTGTCGAATCTCTAAAGGTGTCCGGCGTTGCACTACGAGACTAATGCTGAAAACACACAAATAGTTTAAAAGTGCCATAGGCTTGGAAAACCAAAAAACGTCAGTGAAAACCTGACGTCCGAATAAGATCAAGTGTTCGGTGCCAATCTGAAAATTGGACTTTAGAAAAACAGTGCTTTTGTCGTGCTTTATCATGACACATCTTATCTCAAGACCTCAAGCGGGTCAGCCTATGGCTTCAACCTCCTATCCCGAAGGCGGAGTACTTCTCATTAGGCCAGCTTAGCAAACTAAACTCTAGCGGCTTTGAGAGAGAAATTAGGCTCCCCGGCTAGTGACCACACACTCGTGTCAAAAAAAGGAGTGATAAATAATAATAATAATAATAATAAAACTTTGCAACGACTAAGAAGAAGAACACTTATTATAAAACGGCTCATATAAGTTTAAGAGCCCCCAAGTGACTTGGGTAAAAGAATTTTATGTATAATGAATGTATGTACCAAAGTACTTATATCATATCTGTGTTCACCCGAACTTTATACGCGTCTTAACCGATCATCGGCTTCTCCCTCTTCGGTCAAGGGCCGAAGAGTGTTATGTACTCCAGCTGTCGAGAATATCGACGGTGTTTCCGATAACCAGGCAATCAGGCCATAAGGCTGTAACAGACAAAGCGCGCTCAGGGAACTTATGCTATATTACTGACGAAGTGTAAGAAGCATCTTCGAAGAGAATAGTACCCCCACCGATACCTTTCTTCGTTGCTCATTGTTACTATGAGACTTGTGCAATAGATTTTTTGTACTCATGAGTTCCGTTGTGTGCCGACCATAATTGAAAACAATAAGAGCGCTAGCTTTCGGCTTCACCCAGTCTGAGGTCCGGCTCGGATGACCTGATCGTGACAATCGCAGAGGTGCTCCCTTTACTCCCTAGCCGAACAATCAGGAATGTAGGGGTAAACACAGGAGCGAGGCAACCCATCTTGTAAATCGCTTAAGTCAATATGGTGCATATTGTGGCGTAATACACGAACAAGGAACGAAGTCGTACAAGTATAATCATATGCAAGAGGAAAGGCTTCATGAAGGAAGCCCCCAAGTGAACTGGGTATTTGAATTTTTGTGTCACAAACAAAGTTTTGACAAGGAGATTTTTACAAGCAACTTTTTTCCAAAAAAGTATAATGCTTGGTCGAACCGAACACAAGTTAAAAAATTTAAAACTTCGAGCATGAAGGCAACTTAGTTGGGTAATATGTTCGGTATTGATGACGCGGTCCGAGCTTGATGCGGGACAAGGTTCCATCCCCCAAGCCGGTCCCGAGGTGGCGGAGCAAAGAGATCGGCACTCCGAAGTGGTGACATAGCACGGTCAATGCAGGCTGGCAGAGTGATGCCGAAGTCCCCGGCATGGGGTAATGAAGTGCTGACGAAGCCCCCCATCCAGCCAAGGTGACGTGGTATGTCAGTACGCCGAGTTGACGATACTGCCCAACCCGAATCATTTTACTGTGCACAAAAGATAGTGCAAACCGGAGATAATAATAATAATGATAAAAAATGTTGCATAATAAATAATTTATGCAAAGTGAGTAATAAAAGAAATATGGCCTGGCACCGAAGTCAATGTTGATGCAGGGCGTCGGCGTGATGCGGTAAAGGTGTGGAAAAGCCTGAATTCATAGGTCGGTCCGAGTTCCGGATGCGGTGTTCGCCGGACTATGTACGGAAACTGACTGAACCACCACGCGACCATCGTTAGTGCGGCCATAATTCGATGGACCTGTGTACAGATGATGGAACAAACCAGAGATAATTTCTTGGGAAAAATAAACCCCAACAAGCAAAACTTACTAGGATTAATAGCACCTGGTTTATTTGTTGTAACAATCAGAAGAAAGGTGACTCCCAAAATTGGGACTCGATCCGCACACCCATTGCCCGATGGGTGATAAAGCGACGGCAGGGCGATGCTGGCAAAGGTTGGCTTGCGGAGGCAAAGCCCTCAGTCTAGCTAACGTGACGAAGCTGGTCGGCTAGTGACGCTGAAGTCTCCAGAGTAGGTTGATGAAGAGATGGCGAAGCCCCCGGTCCAGCTGAGATGTCGAAGCCTTGATGTCAGCCGATGAGTCGAAGTAGGTCGGCGTGATGGACATCGGCTTGAAGAAGCAACAGTGCGGCCCTGCCGATGCCGGTCATGACGTGGTCGATGCCGGCTTGATGAAGTGATCGTGCGGCGATGCCGGTGTGCCCGCTCCGTGTAATCCGTGGGGCGGCGATGTTGGTGATGATTTATCCTTCGTGATGCCGAACTCTTGTTCGTCTTGCCGAGATGATGATCCGAAGAAGTTGAGCTCGGCTCAACAAAGCGACAACGTGTCTAGCGCAGGTCGGCAGCCTTGGAGCAATATTGCCGGACTGGTTTGACACCAGCATGATGATGAAGATGACCTCAGGGGAGGCTTAAAATTTTACGGGCACATGTTTAAAAACGAAGCACAATACCCTAGAAGAGAATTCCTCTAAAAAGGTTGTCCAATATCACGTCCATAAAGAAACATGAATTCGGGTCGGATCCGTATTCGTGCAGAAAACAGATCCGAAAATTGGTCCACTCATCAGAAGGTTCCCGGAGTTTGAACCGTCGGATCGAGCTGAAGTTTGGAGGGGTGGTAGATATGTGAATTCCACAGTAGATGAACGGTTGGAACTTCCAGAGGACATCCGAGCTGGGCTCTGGAGACCACACCCTAAACTCGTCCAGATTCTCGTCCAGATTTGACAGGGCTCCGGTATATCGTAGTTTGTCAGAGATTCCTCCATCGGAACTTGACAAAATTTTGCATGGCTGTTGTAGACATAATTCTGCACCATTCTAGCGAAGAAATCATCAAACCGACGCTCGAGGAGGCGGTGACAGCGGATACAAGTTCGCTGCCCAGAAAAACAGCACGGCCGCCCGAGGGCAATGTTGACGTTGAGCCCTCGAGCTCCATGGATGATTCCTCTATGATCATGATAAAGATCAGAGTTGATGTTGATGAAGGCCCCCGTCCGAACATGACGATCGGAGAAGGAGCGCTGTCCTCGGTGGAGCCAAGGTGACCAGTCGAGCCGGTGACGAAGATGTCGACGTCGCAGTTAATCCGCAGACAAGCCATCGATCCTTTCAGCGATCAAACAGCGGAACTCTCAATGAAAGCACCAATGTCGGTGTCAAAACCGGCGGATCTCGAGTAGGGGGTCCCGAACTGTGCGTCTAAGGCGAATGGTAACAGGAGGCGGGGGACACGATGTTTACCCAGGTTCGGGCCCTCTTGATGGAGGTAATACCATACATCCTGCTTGCTTGATATTGATGATATGAGTATTACAAGAGTTGATCTACCACGAGATCATAGAGGCTAAACCCTAGAAGCTAGCCTATGGTATGATTGTTGTTGTATATCATCTATCGACTAGCCTGGCCTCGGTTTATATAATGCACCAGAGGCCTAGGATAACAAGAGTCCTAGCCGAATACGTCGGTGGGGAGGAGTCCTTGTCTTGATCGCCAAGTCTTGTGGAATCTTCCTTGTATGCGGCAGGTGTCTGAACTGGCCCATGAGTATACGGCCATGGGGGTCCTCGGCCCAATCTAACAGATCGGGAGATGACGTGGTGAGTACCCCCTAGTCCAGGAGACCGTCACTTATGCTTGAAGGTTGCCGAGATACATGACGTGTACATGGCGGTAAGTGGTGAGAGCATGTGTGAAGAAGTACACCCCTGCAGGATTAACATGATCTATTCGAATAGCCATGTCCACGGTAAAGGACTACTGGGTTGCTTATGCAGTTCATAGACAAGTGAAAGTAGATACTCTAAAATGCGCAAGATAAGCGTGAGTGCTATGGATGGGGTAGCGACTAGACCTCAAACGGTCTGATCTCTGTGCTTCAGTGCCATCCCTGGATCAGTAATGCTGACACGCACAGTACTTGAAGGATTTATAACAGAGTAGCAATCACACACTTATTACAACGAGTGTCTCAAAAGAGAACTTACTACAAGAAATATGGCTTAAGGCTATCTAATTACGATAACAGCGGAAGGCTTGGAAGATAAGTGAGTCCATCAACTCCAACGGCATCACTGAGTATAGAACCACGACCAAAAGCTCTTTACTTGTCGTTTGAAAAGTCTGCTACATGAACGTTGCAGCCCGAAAACGGGTCAGCACATGGAATATGCTGGCAAAGTAACACATAGAGAGTAATGAACAGAAGTAGGCTATACTACATGCATATATGGCTGGTGGAAAGCTCTATGGTTACAGTTTTGCGTAAAGCCAATTTTCCCTACTTCAAAGGAATAAATTTTATTTAACTATCATGGTAGTTGTTAAACATTGAGAGCGTAGACACCCTCTCAATCCCAATTAAACATCATCATTAAAACCCAACAAAATTAATTAAAGTCACATGATGAGATTCACGTGATAATCCAAGTACTAGATACTCAAAACGTCCATAACCGGGGACACGGCTAATCATGATTAGTTTATACACTCTACAGAGGTTTGCGCACTTTTCTCCACAAGACTCGATCTCCTCCGTTGGGATTCTCGCACTACATGGTGTTTGAGAAACGGATGACCGAGACATAGTCTTTCAGAAGCGCTAGCACCTTACGATCGGGTAGACCATTAAACATACTTTCCCCTACATCTGCTAGTCTACCACTGTAAGAGTTCGCATGACTTAATCAACTATGCTAGAGCCCATAGTAGCTTGTGGCTGCACACGGAAGTTTCTAGCATGAATAATCTCATGATCCCTTTGAGCCTGGGTGGCGGTCCATAAAGAAAAATAGGCAATCGCTGGAATACCTAGGTGCCTCAATCCACCCAGATGTGTGTTAAAGTTGCCACCTTAAATAAACCGTTAATTAACAATCTCACATCTGTCATGGATACACTCACCCAATCCACATCTACTAGCATAGCATGGCAATATAAGCAAACGTAGAAGTAACTCCCAAGGGTTTGATAATGAAACAGGTAATAGGTACTACCTCATCTACTTCCCTAAAACCCACAATTTAATTGGATCCTAATCATGCAATGTTTGAGGATTGATCTAATGCAATAAAATTGGGTAGTAAGAGGTATGATTAAAGTGTTACTTGCCTTGCTGATGATCCGCGAAACCTAGAGATTCGAAGTAGCAAGCGGCGCACTCCGAGTACTCTAACGCAAACAAACAAACAAGCATACAATAAGTACTCATCTAATGCACAGGTAAAACTCAAATAAGAGATCTAACCAGAAAGCTCAACTTAAGAACTCCAGTTTGCAAAAAAAGAAACAAATCAAACGAAGCAACGAAAGGCAACGGCGAAAGAAACAAGTTTTGTTTAATAACCTGGATCTAAGTCAAATTTTACAGAAGCAAAAACTTGTTTGAGTTGGTTAAACGGAAAGAGGGTTTTGAGATGAAACTCTAGGTGCTTGAATCTCCTGATTCCGATAAACGAGCGAAAAGTTAAACTAAAACGAAAATCAGATCAGAAATCACGATCAGAAATAATCGCGGAAAATCCAAGAAAAAGAAAAATGATGAACAGGCTAACGAACGAACGTTCATTGTCTGTGGCTGAACAACAAAAACCATTCGTAAAATCGAACGTAAAAGCGACCGTTCGCTAAATGACTAAACCGAAGAAAATGAACCGAACTGGATCTAGAAAAAAACGAATCTAGGGTTTATGAAATAAAACCGATCGGTTTTTAAAAAAACCGGCGGCTACCTCAAACTCCGGCGGGATCCGGCGAGTCGGCGGCGGCGGGAGGTCCGGCGGGGCGGCAGCGAGCTCCGACGAGGCAGCGCGGGCC